>NC_091150.1:45562112-45862112 GCF_040958095.1 Procambarus clarkii | reverse complement strand
AACATCAGTGAGGAAATCGGGAACCAACTTTAATAATGTTGCTCCTACGTTGATTTAACATTACTCAAACATAATTTACCCACTAGGATGAGAATGCCAAATATTAGTTGAAGATTTGCATTGTGTTGATTATGTGCATTACGATGCATTATGATATTGTTTGGGTTATGTATTGCAACGTGTTGGTATATGTATTAACAGGATGGTTGGGAGGACGTGTGTAGGAGAGGGAGGGAGGACTGTGTTGCTTGCACACACAGGGCGGACGGGGACACCCAGCCCACGCCCTGCCTCCTACGCCCACATATTTAACACTATCTCATTTGTGTCCTGGGAACTCTTCCTTCCATCTCTATAGCCGCCTGGGGTACACAGGTCGTGTATAGCAGCCTGGGTACCTCAGGTACCCAGGCTGCTACAGTTGGGTTAGTCTCCAGCACGCTGCCGGAGACTTAACCCAGCTGCTTTAATTCTGGAGCCTGAGGTCGATCATAAGACATTGCTTCATTAAAGTTGTTGTTGCTGTTGTTTTGATTTAGGGGCGACGACGATCGTGAGATCGGATGAGCCCCGGCGTACCCGTGAAGGGTTAATAGCGAAGCCTGGATAGGTGAAACCCCAAGCCTAATCGCACAACGAGTGACACCAATCACTGAAAACTAATATGCCTCACGGCAAAGAAACAGACAGGCAGATGATTGGGGAGCCCCAGGCGTTCCTCAGGGTGACAAGCACCTGCCCCGTCCCATACAGAGAACACTGAGTAGCAAAACCAAAAACTCGGCTCCCAGCTAAAACGCAGAAGTCACCTAGTGCTCTCCGACAGAGCAGAAGCCGGCCGGCCACCACGGCTGAACGCACACCAGGAGCCCACCAAGACCCACCAACTCCCGGCACCTCTCGGCCAAGCCGGCGCCGGACACCGTCACCCCGCCGGGAGAACCAGCCAGAACACGTAAAAAAAAAAACAAAAAAAAAAACTATCAACAATACCGTGACCCAAGGCGATATGTGCGGAAGGCGTCACACAACTGGACCGTTGAATAAGGATGCCAAACGGCAGTAGCAAATCGAAATCGCAAAACAGAACGTGATCCGGCGGCTACCAGGCGGAGGAGGCGTCCAGATGTCCGCTCGGCGTCAAGGTTGAACCAGGAGTCCTTACTTCATTAATGTGTACTTATAAAGTGTGTGGTGATGCAGTAGGGACGCGGACGGAGTCTGCTCAATAACATGGAATCGATTCTAAATACTGTTAGTGTTGCATTTTTCATGACTGGCTCAAGCTCAAAGTCGTTCTAGAACATTTTAATTTGCATACAATTCAACGTTTTTCTCTGCTGAGGACTGGTGAGCGTCTGCTATAACTAGTGCCTGGTTTAATGGGTAGTTCGCTCTAACGATGCTGCTCTCACCACACATCTCTTGGAAGGAAGGGGGGGATGTGGGGAGGGGATGGGGGGGGGGCGACATGTGAACTTAACCTCCACTTAAATCATCGTCTGCAGTCACATGATGATGTTATACAATGGCTCTAGTTGCGTGTTTTAGATTGTTTCATATAATAAAATAGCATCCAGCAAGGGAAGTTAATATGCACTTAGTATGCAATCAACAAATTCGGCTTAGGATGCACTCAAGAGGGTTGTAATCAGAAGACATTGCGAGACTGTGTAATCTGGAAGAGGATGTTGCATGCGTCAATAATAAAAGTTGAGGTCGAGTTGCATGTGTGACCTCCGGCACTCTGGTGTGTGTGTTGTTTTCCAGTGTAGAAGTTGCCTGGCGACGTTGTAGGCATGTAGCTACGAGGTTGTCTGGTGGGGACTTAGGCTTCTACAACAGTCAACCTTGAGTGTGATAACTCGGTTGACAGTGTCACCCTGCAGGCAGACCATGCTCTATATTATCTAACACTGACACTATGTCGTGTACTATTTTAGTTGACTGTTTCTCTCCTCTACATTGATCTCCCTCCATTCCATTAAACATCTGCTCGCTCTCTCTCTCAACTCTCTACCCTGTCTCACTCGTCCCATATACAGCCCTACCTCTGTGCTAGGTAAGTCCACTCCGGGCTCACCATAACTCGTGCTATGTGCAACTTTTTGTTCCCAGTAGCTAAATCTTTAAAAACAATAACAACCTCACTCGGCTACCAGTAAGGTTAATGGTGTGGTTGAGTTGTAGTGCGTCTTGCGCTCTCCGCATGCACCGGTTGGTGTCCGGGAAAAGTAAAAACAAGAGGTAAATGTATTTAAGAAGTTTGTAAACTTTTGACTGCAGCAGTTTCCCAGGATGGTGTAGCTGGCGCCTGGTCGTCTGCTTCGTGTCTGCTGGCTGGTTGACTCACGACACTCACCTCTCTCTCTCACTCACGACACACTCACCCCACCCCTTGCCTCTCCATCCCCTGGTGTCCCTCTACACCCCCTGACCACACACACACCCACACACACTACAGTCAGCACACCTTTTCCTAATATGGTGTAGCTAGACTGTGGCTTACAAGAGCAGCTCTCACCCACTCTCCGAGCTCTCATGTTACCTGTTACAGCCCAAGAATGTCCTGCCCTCAACACTGTGCTCACCTTTAAACACACACACACACACACACACACACACACACACACACACACACACACACACACACACACACACACACACACACACACACACACACACACACACACACACACACACACACACACACACACACAGTGTGACCCGACCTGCAATTATTCGTTTTAGTATTGCATTCTGTTATTGTAAGATAAAACTTGGATAAATGGTTTATGAACACCTTTTCCCTCACTCAGTGGTTGTTCTCATGGCAGTAAGTTGCTCCCCTCATATTCTCCCCTCGTCTTCTCTGCTCCCTGCTGCCCCCCCCTTCCCTCATCTCCTTTCTCCTGCCTTCACTTGAAGGCTCTCCCCCCCTTCCTTCACCCCCCCCCCCTCGCTGCTCACCTACCTCTACACTTATAGGACCTGAAGCACAGTGGTTTACGTCCTCGGCACACACTCCAGGGATCCGGGTTCAGTCCCAAGGCAGGACAGAAACGGTTGGGCACGTTTCCTTTCACCTGATGACTGTTTACCTAGCAGTAAACAAAACCCGGGAGTTGCAATTGTTGTGTTGATCAGACGACCAACCAGGAGGCCTGGTCAGAGACCGGGCCGTGGGGACGTTGATCCTCGGAACCACCACAAGGTAGCCACAAGATAGGTAGATAGGTAGGTACGGACAGAAGAAGGTTTGCGGGAGACATCTCCCGTCACGCAGGGTGCAGTCGCACCTCCACAGATCTCCAGTATCAGCTCTTGATACTGGTAATGGCTCAAAAGGGCCACCACTTACGGGCTATTCATGCCCGTGCCACCTTTTGGGTGGCTTAATCTTCATTGACTGATGAAGATCAATCGAAGGTCAGTAGTTGGTCAAAGGAGGACCTCGATAAGCTCAAGTAATTCATAAATCCTAAGAACATAATTCCTGTCCCCCGACAACAGGAATTATGATATCATTATTTAAAATGTTAAAGAAGGCCCCCCTTCAGGGGTATATACACAGCCTGCGTGAGGCCAGTACGCGCCACCAGCATGGAATCCGCACCTCTTCAAGCACAAAAATAAAATAATTAAAAATCAAAGCTAAAAACCCCAAAAATAGAGCCAAAATTAAGTAGATTAAGGTACGAGCAGGTTAAGAGAATTAAGCCTCCCTACTTCTGATTAGAGATGATATGTTCACTCCATACAACATACCGAGGGGAATACACAAGGTGGACAACGATACATTTTTTAAATTGAGATTGCATGAGACAAGAGAACATCAGTAGAAATAAGTCAACAAAAGAAAAACACTGAAAGAATACTCATTGGAAGTCAACTTCATTCAGGTTTCAACAAAAAAATCGCATTTGACAGATTAAAAAAAAACTTGGAGCAGGCTCCAAAGGGCCAGTATGTAGGACAGAAAAGAGCTAGACTTCAGTCACACGTAATCAGTTATCACTGATAGAGAAACTCTGATAGGTAAGCACCTCCCTCTCAACCCAAATAATTTCTTACCTTACACTCGCCTCCCCTTCCCTCCCTACCCTGCGTCCTCATTCGTCTCCATGAAGGCTTCCTTGTTTCCCTCCTCCTTTCTTACCCCCTCCCTCCCTCCCCTTCCCTCTACACCTACTCCTCCCTCCAGGACACTCCTTCCCCTCCCCCAGCAGGCAGGAGCCGGGAGCCGCCATGCTGGTGCCGTCGAGGCCTCATTGCTCGCTGACCGCAAACTCTTCCCCACTCCATCAACTCCCGTCTCCCTGCACGACTGTCTGCTCTGTCTGTCTGTCTGTCTGTCTCCCTCCCTTACCTACACCCCCACGTATATATTCCCATGCCAGGCAAATGAATTTTGTTTATTCATATATTTTATTAGATCTGTATTTATGCAGCTGGCCTATAGTATATGAAGTGTTACATAGTGTGCCAAGAGCTCCGTGATGCTAAATCCTCCCCGTCTGATAGTATGGTTAGTGACACAGGGTCGTGTGATTAGTGCTTTATGCTGCCGCCTGAACTCAAGTGTATGGTCGGGGTCTTAATTTAATGACTAACTAAACAATTGGATATGAACAGCAGTAGTGACAGGATTACACACTGATATATGCTCCAGGTATTATGTCACAAGATGAGTGGCGCTGCCCAATAAACTCGCCCCTCGAGGCAAAATTTAAAAAAAAATTATGTATTAGCCCATTGAATTAATCAATAATTACCGCTGACCGGTCAAGAAGGCCAGAGATATGCTTTTTGACCAAAACGGACAATTTTAACATAACACTTCAGAGGTATATATATATATATATATATATATATATATATATATATATATATATATATATATATATATATATATATATATATATATATATATATATATATATATATATATATATATATATATATATATACTTGCAGTAAGACAGTCAGAGCAGTCAACCAGATGCCATATGTGCAGCCTCCCAGGTGTGTGCGTGCTTGCTAGTTCTCTCTCATGGTTCCCACCTTCTCTCTCACCTTAGCTCGGGATACCACTTGACCTACGTAAAATGTTCTTTTCTCCACTTGACCTGCCTAAGACGGACTTTTACCCCACATAACCTGCCTAAGACGGACTTTTACCCCACATGACCGGCCTAAGATCGCTGCTCACGCATCACAGTCTTGACCTTAACCTGTGCGTCAGACTGAAGACTCAAGACAGCCTGGATAACGTTCCTTAGGTCATTGGTGGTGCTGGAGTCAACGACTGGCCATGTCCCACTGCCTCTCAAGCCACCGAAACTATATATAATAATGAATACCAGGAGGAGGGAGTGAAGGCCAACTCCCGTCACAGGAAATGTATATGTTTATCTCTCAGAATGTTCGGTAATATGTTTATTGCTTGGGATGTTGTTGTTTTAGATTTAGCTACTCAGAACAAAAGTTCCAAGTAGCACGGGCTATGGTGAGCCCGTAGTGGACTTACCTGGCACAGGAGCGAGGCTATGTTTGTGTGCTTGTGATGTGTATCTATGTATGTATTAACACGATATACGGAACGGGGTGAGAATACCTTGAGCTACCTCATCCCTTTGTGTGGATTTTACCTCAATAAACTTATTTCAATTTCAACTCCCGTCACAGTCTCTATATGTGACAAAACATAAGGACTTGGAGACGTCTGGTAGTGACGACAGGGGCCCAAGACCTGGTCGACGCCGACGGTGCCAACAATAAAAAAATCCATACCCGAATTTTAAAGTAATAGCGAGTGCGTTGTGCGTGGTGTACAGGGTACCGGGGTTGATGTGGCATGACTGGTTGACTGGTCTGGTGCGTGTTGAGTGACTGATCACGGCGCTCAAGGTGCCCAGTTCCACTCCACCCGCCCGCACAACTTTATTTCCACCTTCCAGGAGTGGAGGGAAGCTCTCCAAGGTGGTTATTGTTGAACGCTTAAGTTTGTTTTTCTTCGATGACGTCACGTAGTAAAAAATGGGAAGATAACAAACAAACAAATGATAGGGGGAAATTGATATTAATGATGACAGAAAAGAGGAGGAAGGATAGTGAGCCAAGTTGGTGGGTAAGAAGAGGGCAGCTGTACGATGATGTGGTTAATTGTGAGAAGGAAACCGTGGTAAAGGCCGTCGGCCTCTAGGAGTGAGGGAGGATATGTGAGTATGAGGTCCAGGGACAGTGTAAGAGACTTGCTGACGTCACCTCTACACTGACTCAGACGGGGGGGGGGGGTGTTGACCCCCGAGCAAGGGTCGGAGGTGACCACACACCTCAGACACTCACACCAGACTAACCACTTCTGCAGGTTCTACAGGAGTGGTTGAGTATGGTCATGACCTCTCTCTCAGACTCTCAAGCAGTAATACTAGCACCCGGTAAAGCCCGGGTGCCTTCCCCTTAGTCTCGCTTCCCTTTCATGATATACAATATTACCGAACAATGAAACCAATGAATAGGTTATAAGGAAATAATTGTTAATAACGGCAAAATACTCTTAACTAATATGTCACTTGACCAGAATTATATCCTTGAGAATCGCATTGGCAGGGCGGGGGGGGGGGGGTCAATAATAATTAATAATTCTTAACTCATATAGCTTAGGCCTACCCCGGCCAATCAGTGTCCGTCTGGTACTCCAGACCGTGTCTCAAACCTGTTTGGGCGAGGCCGACCCCAAGCCTCTCTCCTCACACTTTGGACAGACAGACAGACAGACATTCACTCTTACACTATACTGGGGGGGGGGGGGGGCCAGAGTTACCAGGGGCTGCCTATGTACATATCCATCCATCCATCCATCTACCTATCCATTTATCCATCTTATACACATCCATCCTTCTGTCCATTCATCTACCTGTTCATCAATCCATATATCTACAATATCCATCCATTAACCTGTCAGTCAGTCCATCCACCTACTCATCTTTCTATCCATATATATATCCATCTATCAATCCATCCCTCTGTCTATTCATCAATCACCATTCATCTACTCATCTTTCTAGCCATTTATATATCCACCTATCTATCCATCTATCTTTCCATCTGTCCATACAGTTATCCATCCATCAATTTATTTATCCACCTACTCATCTTTCTATCCATCTGTCTATCGGCCAAATCATCTACTTATCCATCTACTCATCTATATATACATCCATGTATCCCTCTATTGATCTATCTACCTGTCTATCTGTCAAATCATTTATTTATCCATCTGTCTACTCAACTATCTATACCTCTACGTATCCATGTATCAATCTATGCATCAATCAGTACATCTATCTATCCATCTCTCCATCAATCTATATACTGCCTGTCACCCTCTCTCTCTATCTCTCTGTCTCTGTCTTTGTCTCTCTCTTATACAAAATATAATTGTGTAATGTGTACTCACGAAGTTGTGCTTGTGGGGGTTGAGCTTTGGCTCTTTGGTCCCGCCTCTCAACTGTCAATCAACTGGTGGTGTGGGTAGTCGCCAGTGAGGAGTTCAGTAGTGTGCAATACTAACAGACATCCTTCCATAATAGTCCCCCCCCCTTTACTGTGGTAAAGTACCCCTTACTGTAGTAAAATAAGTGGCTTGAGAAACCTTTGTAGCTGCCGTAAATGCCAACCTCTACCCCAGGAAAAATTGCTGCAAGGGTAATTAATGAGCCTCGTAGCAGTCAGCATTTCCTCTCATGTATATGTGAAGATAAGAGCGCATTCATCAGCATAGGTTAAACATTCTCTCGTTCTCATTCCTCTCTCTTATTCCCCCCCCCCCTCTCTCCCTCTCTCTCTTTCTCTCTCTCTCTCTCACACACATTAAGAAATCCATAAATCATGTCTATTACTCAGCAACTATAGCACATTTCCTGTCATTTCTCTTCGTCATCTGGCTGACCAGCCGGCTGACAAGGAGCAAATGTTCCTTGGTTCCTGGGTAGGAAATCCCCAGGAGTGGCTTGCTGGGCTTGCCTGGGGTTATGACTGTTCATTCTCGTATTCTTGAAGATATCCTCACAGTGTACCCAAAAATTGCCAGTGCAGGCTACTAAACATATGGCCCTGTATGACTAACCATCCTGTGAGATGGGGACTTTTATTACCACTGCTACCTTATTCACTCTTGTGTTGATGATATCTTCAAAAGGCTTCCGGAGTCTGCCAGTGCAGACTGCCTATCACGTGCCTCTGTATGACTAACCATCCTGTGTGATGGGGATTTTTTAGCATCACCTAGTTAGCTTTTTCACACACCTGTACTCCACTTCATATAGTCTAGGGTAGCTGCACTAATGCAGATGTACGTCATATATTAATAAAAAAATAAAAGGTTATGACTTGTATAGTGAAGGAGACTCGCAATCCACATGACGGTAGATTGCGAGTCCTCAAAAGGGCTTCGCCTAGACGGAGGAGAGTGGACTATACTTGGACATGTATGAGAAAGCTCTGGTCCACGGAGACAGCGGATGAGGGCAGTAAAAATGGTCGACAGATAAAATTGGCTGAGATTAAAAGGCGTAGATGGAGAAATAGTATACGAGGAAAAGTAAGAAGAGTGTATAAGGAAGATGAGAGTGGGGGATGGGAGAGGGTGTGAGGAACAGGAGTGACGAGCATAAGAAGAAGAGGAAGAGTGCATGAAAGGGGCCCCCCTCCCCCCACCTTTCCTTGTAGCACGACCTCACACGACTTAGCGGTAGTCAAGACCACACGACTCTTACTTGGGTTCCCTCTTCCACCACTCACACACTGTTCCACGACCACACCTCTCACAAACACAACCATCATTGAGCTGTGCAAAGAATACAGAGGGACGGGTCGAGGGTGATGCACAGTATACTAAGCCACATATGGTGATGACAGCTCAGGAGAGCCTCCCACAAGCCATCAACCACAGACATCAACGTGTCAGTGAACCTAAAACTAACGAGCCTGGCACAATGCGATACCTCGACGCCTTGAAAATATCGAATTTCATAACGAGTAACAGAAGGACAACGAGATGTGAACCTTTAAGTTCTCCCAAAAAGACTGGAGTAAACATACTCCACAAAGAGTACTCTTGCCGCAGGGAAATAGGTATACTGGGTCCAAACAAGAAAGAACATTCCAAAGGGTATCGAGGTACCCAAACAGTGTCAAAAATTTCAGGCAATGGGAAGACTGTACAAAGCTATCCTATTCGATATTGGTAGCCTAGGGCCCCATGAACAACATCTTCGACCCTTCGATAGATAGTTTAGGATCATGAACCTTGCTGCTTGCCTATTAGGGCTGAGTACGGCGCCATGAACTTTGCTCTGCGCTCCCTAGCGGCACACTGATTACTGGGAAGCCGCAGACAGAACAATCTCTGCACCAACCTACCGCAGACATAAACAGCAGGGAGCTCTGGCTTACTTTATGACAGCTGTATTGCTAGTAATGGAGGAGGTCTGCCTTCTTAGCCGGCGACGGGAGTTTATTTTATTATATGCAAGAAAGAGAGTAACCTTCTCAAGATTAGACTCACACACCCACACTCTCTCTTCCTCTAGTTTTCTGTCTCTTATCTCTTCTTTTCTGTACACAGGTTGGTACAAGAATAGATGGCTACTGACTCCTGTTAGCAGGTACAGTAAATTGAAGGTGCTGAGCCTGCTACCTTCAGGGAGGTCTAAACAAAAATTAAGTACCGAAGCTTAGTACATTGATACAGGTTCGTGCCTATAGGCTGTAAGACCCTGGACCTCTGGGTAAATGTGCACTTAATTTCCTGAAGGATGAGGGAGAAGAATTTATTGCACAAACCAGAAATACAAGAGCGGCCAGTTTCCTATTCTTCAGACCATGGTCTGAAGACTGTATCTATTCCTGTACAATTCTTGGGACAGTCTGGACAAGTAAATAGGACGGTACAGGGACAGTGGGCTCCTAGAAGCGAGAAGATTAACAGTAACAACCCAGAAACAGAAGTGATAAGATGCAAGAAAACAGCGAGCAGAGGACATTTATAAAGACAGGGGCAGATGCAGCTCCACCTACATCAATATACAAACTAAAGACCCTAAAACAATAGAAGCAGATGATGAGAGGCTGACAGCGTCCCAGAGATAGAGACAGGCGGACACAGACACATTAACGTACACACAGCCAGAGAGGTGACTGTCAAGGTCAGCTGAAGAGACACTACCTGGAATACAAATGAATTGCCATCTAAGGAAGAAGGCTTTTTAATTTTCAACACTGTATATATATATATATATATATATATATATATATATATATATATATATATATATATATATATATATATATATATATATATATATATATATATATATATATATATATATATATATATATGGAGATCCGGAAGCGGGATGTAGATTTATTCTTCAGATCATTGTGCTGGGATAGATTCAGTCATCAGACCATTGTTAAGGAATGGATATACAGCCTTTAGGATATTGTACAGGAAGATATATATATACAGTCTTCAAGGAATTGTACCGGAAGATATACAGTCTTCAGACCATGGTACAATATTCAGACCATTGTGGAGCAACAAAGCCTTCTAGAGTTGACCGCGGTAATAGAGCTGTCACTGCTACGGTTTCCATGAGCTTGACTCAGATTGCAGTGTGCCTACTTGAGTTTTTTTAAGGTATTTTAAAGTTTAGTGCCCTGCTCATAGCACCAGAGAGACTGCCTGGGCACGCAATTGGATGAAAAGCATGACCTGCCAAGTAACTCTCATTAGGTTAATTAGACTTTCTTCTTTCACCCCCTCCTCTCCTTCTATCCATATCCCCCCCCCCCCCCCCCTCCCTTCCGTTTCACCTCTTATTACAAGGAAAAAAATGTTCAGTGGCCATTAATTTATTCCAAAAGATACTGAAATTTCACCTGAGCATTGAACAGTTAAAATAACCTAAGGATTGTATAAACTGGCCCATGGAGACGGGAGCCCATGGGGACGGGAGCCCATGGGGGCGCCAGCCCACGGCCCATGTATACGGGATAAACAAAAATGGCTATTTTTGCGCTCTCATCATTTGGACGATTCTTACAACGACCAGATTCCAACATCATTCAGAACGCTTCCTCTACCCCCGGAGCGTTCAGGCCCTGGGAAGCAGGTGTGGTTTGTCATGCTTGGCTGACGGGGTGTAGGGGAGGGGGAGGATGTGGTGGGAGAAGCCCGCTATCGTGAGGAGGGGGAGGAAGGGGGGGAACCGGAAGACGGGGAGGGTTGACGGACGCAGTAAGACGAAGAGCGGTGATCGAGGGGGGGGGGAGAAGGGGGAAAGAGTCCGGAAGAAGAGAATGGGAGAGAGGGTGGGTTAGAAGCCAAGTAAAGGGTGGGCCAGACATTGTGGAAGGAAAGAGGTAGAAGAATTCTTGAAACCCTCAACTGATATACACTTTATCTAAATAAACAATACAAACAATCATATAGCATGTTTCATCTCTGCTTCTGGTCAAATCATATCTGGAATTTTGTTAAAGCTTTGAGAATCATGCGTAAATGTCTGGAGAATACCTGTAACTGATTCACGGTGTGGTGGGAGGTCTGACTCAGACCGGAAGTGACACCAGGCTGCGAGCCAGCAGGTCTTCGGCAGGCGAGAACGAGTATAAACATAATACATTTGAAGACCCGTTTGCTCACTTAACCGCGTACGGTATCGACACTAGCGAGTTGGCTTTGGTGTGTGAATGAAACACGACAGAAACTTAAATTTATGATCACAACTTAGCTCCTTAGTTCATCAAGCCCTAAGGTTGATATTTTTACCCTGAGTTTGATGTTTTGCCCTGATGATGTTTTCACCCTTGTGGTTGATGGTTAATATTTTACTGATATTGTCGCTTTTTAAATAGCAAGAAAGGTGTAACGGAAAGATAATTACAAAAATTAACGCACACACCACTGTAACGAACATGACAGCTTTTTACATCTCAATAAATCATAGTCGCTGTACAAATATTCATTAAAAAGAAGCACTATTTCTTATAATATAAATATTAAAAAACTTCTGAGAACAGTTTAGAAATCCACATTGAACAATTAAGATGACAGAGTTGTGTGGAAAGATTGTTATTATTTAGAGTTCGAATCCATAATTAACAAAACCGTGTACTAAAAGTAAGATTTTAGATTTTTTTATTATTAACAAGCTTAGGTATATACAGCAATGCGCTGCTACCCTATTCTATATGAAAGATTACAGTGTAGATCAAAAACTAGCTATAAGTTCATATAATAATCCCATCTCACAGAATGGTTAGTCATACATGGAATCAGGGGAGAAAATACCTGTCTCAATACAAAAATAAATTAACTGACTAAATAATAACTTTACGATTTTAATACTCTCACTATTCTCCCGCTACATTTCATACCCTCTTCCTTAATACTTCTAAAATCTTATTTTTTGTACACGGCTTTGTTGAGCATAAGACATGTGTTGGTGCACTTGGTAATTGTGGGCTGGAGACGACGGTTGGAGGCGGGTAATGGTGTCTCTGCTTCCCGCCCTCCGCCTGCTCACACTGTCACGGCTGCTTCATCCTAAGGAATGCTCTAACACCACTTCTGCTTCATCGTACCCACATTGCCACTTGCACATCCCAACAGCATACTTCCACAGGCTCATCCTAAGCATTGGAATAGACGCTTACGGGCAATGGGAAAAAGTATATATGCTGGTTAGTGTTGTACATGAATGGTCACATGTGTGGAAGAAAATAAGCTAATAAACTAACAAAAATGGGATGTGTGTCATATATAAAAGCCCAAATGCACAATCGTTTGTATGTGCGGTATAAAGTCGAACACCGCTGGACGGAACTCTACTAAATTTGGCATGATGGTAGAGACTCCAAAGGAGGATGTAGGTTATCATCCTACATCCGGATGTAGGATGATAGCGGATTCGCCGGAAGCCCCAGAGGCTACTGGAAGCCTTTAGAACAACATAATGCGGGGTCTAGGACTCCATGGCGGCCTTTATATCGAAGGGCTCTGAAATTCCGCGGAATTTGGAATTTTAAGAGATTCTGGCGGGTCGCCAGCACTAGTGAAGATCTTCATTATACTAAATATTCCGGGGATTTACGAAGACACGGATGCCTATGTCGATAACACCAACGACGCTGGTGTCATATATAGGAACCAAAAACACCTCATGAACTTCAGGGATTCTATCACCATGAAAGAATAAAACATTAGGAGATTTAGTCTGCAGCCATCAAACACTGCAACACCATCAAACGGAATGTAGGAAGCTTCGACATTACTTCTCTTAATCCTTAATCAATTAATACTTCACTAATATAAATTGTAATACCTAATCTCTCACCTTCACACTAACTTTTAAATAAATAAATAAATAAATAAATAAATAAATAAATAAATGTTTATCTCCTTCACTCTTCACGCCTCTCTCATTTTACTCCTTTATAAACATTCGCCCTTCGTATCTCTGTTATATTTGACAAAACCGTGAATTACTGACGAAACGTTATCTGTTATTAATTAAGGTCTCGACTCTTCTTTGCGATTCTCAACGTTGTAATTTTGGTTATTATAATAGTAAAATACGAAATGGTTCAGGTAATCCATACAGGATCTTGGCTAGTGTTGGGCAGACAGATTACTTGCTCAGGTGATAAATATAGACCCTAGGCTAGTATTGGGAAGCCAGAACAAGCGTAGATAATACGTAAATATACTAGGCTAGTGTTGGGGAAGACAGAGAGGGAGACATTGCTCCCTGGGACCGGTGTGGGTTATTCACACTGCGGCAGGCAGTATGTGGTTTGCCACAGCTCATACTTAAGCTCTCTTATCAACCACTGCCATGTTTTCATCCTCAAGTTTATTGTTCTTTATTGCCTCCTACATAAAAAATATTGTTGACTGGCTTTGTAGATTGTCATGAGGATTTAAAAAAAAAACTTTGACTCTTAAGACATTGTTGCCAAGCTCTTGTTCACATAGTTTACAATTGGAATATTCACCATTGGGGGATTCATTATCTGCAGCCATAGATATCGATATCCCAGCCTAGTTCTGGCAATTGCAATGTCACACTGTCTAGTGGATGTTTTATCCTGCCTGTACGTATAATTCTCGGTTCTAAACATGTCATAGCTTTTTATACTTGAGCTTTCTGGCCTTAGAGTCTCAGTAACTGCTCTTTTGTCTTCCCCAATTTCCTGAAATATTGCGGCTTTTACAGCAAAGATTAGAATTCTTATATCCAACTCAATTTCAGACTTATCACATGCAGTTTTAGCTGCCTTGTCTGCGTCATCATGCTGGACAACACCTATGTGAGATGGTATCCATACAAATGAGACTCTGAAACTCTTGCTCTTTGCATTGATAATGTTGTTTATAATGGATGTTACAATATTCCTAGTATCTATTTTGCATGTTGGGTTTTTAAAGACCTGAAGAGCTGACTTTGAATCACAGAAAATTGCTCCTCAACTGTTCTTCAGTGTGTTAGTGTCAAGTTGTAGTGCAGCTAATTCTACACGTGAGGAGCTAAGCCAGTTATTCAGACTCACACTTGTGGTCTATGTACATATATTGTCTTTGTAACACACAGAAATCACAATAGCGTATGCATCAAATGAACAAATCCACAAGGGCCGTGATGAGGGTTCGAACCTACATCCGAAAGGATCCCAGAGGAGCCTTAATCGACTGTGCTACGACATGGTTAAAAGAATTGCAACCGGGAGTTCTACTGACCTCACACGGATCCTGCAGTCTCTCCGAGATACAAACCAAGGTTTTACACAGTTTCCCCATGCACCCGGGCTCTGTCAACAAGCTGTTCTACCTCTTCCAACGTAGGTTCGAACCCCTCATCACGGCCCTTGTGGATTTGTTCATTGTCTTTGTATATTCTACAGGCTGAAATGGTTGTAAAAATATTTTGTGATTGTAGAGTAAGGTATTTTTGTGATAGTCGTAAGTTAAAATATTCTTATTATTGTGAGTAAAGATTTTTTAATAACTGTAAATATGTTCATGTGATTATTGTAGTGTAAATGTATGTATGTTTTGGTTGACAGTTCTGGGAGATCATCAGCGACGAACATGGGCTGACTGCAGCAGGAACACTCCGAGAGAATGTCCCGCACGACGTGAGAGAGCTACAGCTGGAGAGGATCAACGTCTATTATAGGTGAGCCATTGTTACGTATCCTAGGGCTTCTTCTGCTTAAGTAGCTTCAGTTACGTAGCCTAGTGCCTCATCCACTACAAGTAAGTCTTAATTACGTAGCCTAATGCCTCGTCAACTCCAGGTAAGCCTTAGTTTGGTAGCCTAGTGCCTCGTCTACCACAGGCAAGCCTCACTTGTGTAGCCTGGTGCGTCGTGTTCTACAGATAAACCTTACTTTATGTAGTAGCCTAGTGCCTCGTCTACTACAAGTAAGTCTTAATTACGTAGCCTAATGCCTCGTCAACTCCAGGTAAGCCTTAGTTTGGTAGCCTAGTGCCTCGTCTACCACAGGCAAGCCTCACTTGTGTAGCCTAGTTCCTCGTCTACTACAGATAAGCCTTACTTACGTAGCCTGGTGCATCATCTACTTCAGGTAAGCCTTACTTACACAGCCTCGTGCCTCGTCTACTACAGGTAAACCTTACTTTACGTAGCCTAGTGCCTCCTTTACTACAGGTAAGCCTTAGTTACGTAGCTTAGTGTCTCGTCTACTTCAAATATACTTTAGTCTAATGCCTCGTTTACCTCGGACGAGAAGCAATATACATAATAGTTAGTGTTTACTAAGGATCTTTGTCTAGCCTTATGTGTATAACTGCACATTTCAAGTAAAAATTACATAAGCCTTCATGTATAGGAGAAAATAATTAAGTCAACTAAGTCTATATATATATATATATATATATATATATATATATATATATATATATATATATATATATATATATATATATATATATATATATATATATATATATATATATATATATATAAACTCCTCACTCCAGAAGGATTTGCATTTGTGTTGCTCACGTGGCCCAACAAAGTGAGATGATTCCATGAAAATATCTATGCCCAAGCTTACCACCAAGTGCTGTCGGGTCGTTGGGAATATACCCTCGGCTACCAATGACTTTTGTACAGTCACGGTGGTCGAGTGGTTAAGGAACCAGGTACACCATGGTGCATAGTGCTCCTGGCTGCCTGGCTATCTGGGTTCGAATCCTTCTGAGGTGTGGAGTTTTCAGTTGCATATTGACTTGGGGACCATTCAAGCTTGTTCGCATATATATAATTATTTATTTATAATATTAGGTTTAAGTCAAACATGCCAAGTTATTTACAAATTATTAGTTAATGAAACTTGAAACAATCAACAATCATATATATTTAATCTCAATAAATTGTATTCGTTTAAATGTACTTAGTCTAATCTTTACAGGAAATCTACAAATCTACCTATTGATAGGTACCTATAAATATTTCTAATTCTACCCACAGCCTGTTATTATTATTGTTTTTCTATAATAATCATTATAAGTTGTAAATTTGTTTAAAATCGGTAATTTCTCCTTTTCAAATGTAAATTTTCATTTAGAATAGTCTTTCAGAATAACAATCTTGCTCAGTTGCCAAAAGTTACATTTTTTTATTATTATTATTATTATTATTGATTTTTCTAATCTGAAAGAGCATTAAATAAGCCGGACTTGACATTAGATTATTAAATGTCGTACGATTATTTGAGCGTCTTCAGTTACTTAACCAACTATGTATGACCCCTTGGATGTCAGGAATGACCCCTGGGTTCCAGTGTGATCCCGTTGGACCCTTGAGTGCTAGGTAAGACCTTTATGACCTATTCTAGATATTTCCCCAAATTACTTATGTGATTTCGTATACCCCCTATTTACAGTGACAGGTTATCTATTATAATATCAAAATTCCCAGTATGTCCCTTAAGGTTTGAGTGTGACGAGTGCGACTACTGACTGCCTAATGTGGTCTCATATGATTCGTAAGTATATATATGACCACTGGGTGATGTGAGCTAATATGACATTTGAGTGGCAGATATGATCGAGTACAATCCTCAGGTGTCAGGTATTGACACTATATGATTCGTGAGTGCCAGATGTGCTATCTGTGTGTCTGGTATGGCATTACATAATTAGTGTATGAACCTCCACAGTGAGGGTGCCCCAGGAAAATATGTGCCCCGAGCTGTCTTGGTGGACTTGGAACCTGGCACCATGGACTCTGTCAAGGCCGGCCCTCTTGGAGAACTCTTCAAACCCAGTCACTTTGTTTTCGGTACGTGGTGAAGGCGACTACGCAGCGGCGCGCAGACATCATGGCGTGGGGAGGTGCCTCACCATACATGTGGCCATTTTCACTAATAACTCACCTACCTCCTCTAATAACAGCATCATCGTGAGCAGATTCATCTGTAGTTCACATGTCTCCCCTCATAGTCCCATAGTAGACCATAGTCCCACCGAGCTCACTAAGACATCACATAGGAAAGGGGCAGCTTCTTCCCGCGTCTGCGGGGGCATAAAAAGAAGGGGGGGGGGGGTTATCCCGGACTTGCCTGTCAGGTTTTAACAACATTCAGTGGAAGTTGGTTCACCTCTTCTCACGAGCTTCACTAACATCATCAAAGGGAAGCAACTGTCCCCTTCCCTTCTGCATTACTCACATGCCTCTATATAACAGCCTATACAAAGGTCAGGGCCTCCTTCAACTCACGAACTTCGGCAAATCAACAAGGATCCACACCCACCACAGCGCCTGTGAACGTGTGCACGTTTCTCTTGATGATTGAAAGATCCTGCATCTTTTTACATCTTAACATTAAAAACTAGTTCAATATTTATGTTGTGTTAAAAGTGGCCAGTTTGGTTGATCTGATTTCACAAATTAGTTTAAATCTCGCTAAGATGAAGTTTATCAGTTATCAAGGGAGATAAAAACAAACAGCACTAGCAGCAGCAGCAGACAGCATCAGCAGAGGGAGTTCCTTTACCTTCTGAATGTTAATGAATTCTATGGTTATCTGGTTGCTTTTCCCGATAAACAGAGTTTAGTTCGCTTTACAGCCTGAATACAGACTGAACTAAGTAATATTCACTCTTCTGGTTGCTGACCAACAATCACCCAAATGCCATGTCGCGTGATGATTCATAAAACCCTCGACCCTGGTATAACTTTAATATCAAGTTTCTTCCTAAACTTATTATTCAGTCCTATTTCGTGTGACTATTGTGCACATTTAATTAAGGTGACATTACTTGACTGAGAAAAATGTCCACGGGTCACGAATCATCAGCTGCATGTCATTTATTTAAGTGGCTACTACAGGAGACGAGAGGGGCGCTTATCTCACCAACAATAACAAGATCCTTCAAAAAGAAACAACATCCTGTCTGTTGTGAAAGCAAAATAACATCAATCAGCCCACAAAGACCTAAATTGACAATCTAAATAAGAAACTTTTGAAACTTAATTTGCACCATCCAGTCTCTGACGACTAGGCTTCTTTCAAAAAGGCATCTGCCTTATTTATTGGGGTTTAAAGAGCTTTTTTTAAGGTCTTTTGTGGTATTTCAAGCGGTCACAACGTAACGGGATGTTGATGGGCAATATAGCAGCGTTCTTGCACTAACAGCCGGGTTGTTTACTGCTTGTTTAACAGCGAGGGGAACAAGGAAAAGTTTGTGCCTCGGGCTGTTCTGGTGGACCTGGAACCCGGCACGATGGACTCCGTGCGCGCTGGACCCCTCGGCAAACTCTTTAAGCCAGAGCACATCGTCTTCGGTTAGTAGATGCCTCCCTCACTCTCCATCACTATACCACCATACTCTCCATCACTATACTCTCCATCACTACACCACCATACTCTCCATCACCATACTCTCCATCACTACACCACCATACTCTCCATCACTATACCACCATACTCTCCATCACTATACCACCATACTCTCCATCACTATACCACCATACTCTCCATCACTACACCACCATACTCTCCATCACTACACCACCATACTCTCCATCACTACACCACCATACTCTCCATCACTACACCACCATACTCTACATCACTACACCACCATACTCTCCATCACTATACCACCATACTCTACATCACTATACTCTCCATCACTACACCACCATACTCTCCATCACCATACTCTCCATCACTACACCACCATACTCTCCATCACTATACCACCATACTCTCCATCACTACACCACCATACTCTCCATCACCATACTCTCCATCACTACACCACCATACTCTCCATCACTATACCACCATACTCCATCACTATACCACCATACTCTCCATCACCACACACACTACACCACCATACTCTCCATCACCACACACACTACACCACCATACTCTCCATCACCATACTCTCCATCACCACACTACCATACTCACCATCACTACACCACCATACTCTCCATCACCACACTACCATCACTACATCACCGTACTCTCCTTCACTACACCACCATACTCACCATCACTACACCACCTTCTCCCCAGGTTAGACAAATACCTTCTCTCTCACTCTCATAATTACTGCCATCGTTAGAGAAACTGTTTACCCACATGTTGGCAGCCTTGGTCAACAGTGCTCACTGGTGGCCCTCTCCTCCCTGTTCCCTTATTCTGGGCGCACCTTCCCCTATACCACCCTTATACCTGACACATCTTCTCTCATACTTTCTTTATGTTCGGTTAATGTTACCTCATACTGCTGTTGTGATAGGTATACCTCGCCACATACTCTGTAGACCTTGCTTCATACTCTCCTTATTCTCGGTTAACTTGGCTTCATGCTCGGTACCCCTATTCTCATATTCGGCAGACCTCGCCTCATGTTCAGTAGATATCACTTCATACTGCCTTGTGCTAGAGTAAACCACCCATTATTTATGCGTCTCGCTCCTGGCCGGTCGTAGTTCGATCTCTCACAGTCTAAATGGTTGGGCACTGTTCCTTCACTCTGTCCTTATTCCCTGGCTCCTTGTCCTAATATCCCAGCTTCTTGTCCTTATACCTTAAAAACTTGTCCTCATATTCCTCCCAAGTGCTATATAATCATACTGGCTTAGTACTTTATCCTATTAATGACCTTATCTTGTATAATGCTCTCTTTATTCACGGTATCCTCAATATACCGGTATCCTGAGGCCTTATCCTCACCTTATCCACGGAGGATAAGGTGGACCTTCTACTCGGTAGACCTTCCTTGTACTCCGTATATTCAGTATAGCCTTCTCATGCTCCCTTTTACTAAGGTAAACTACACTTCATACTCCTTGCATTAGGGTAAGACTCTCCTCATTCTCCTTGTACTACAGTAAACTTCGTCTCTTATTCCCCCTTTCGTGTAGTATATCTTCCCATATACATCACTGACCCTTGGTATACCCGCCGTGTTCTCTTTACACTCAGTAAACCTTTCCTTATAATCAACAGTGTCTTCATTATCTTCTTGCACTCAGTAGAGGTTGTAATTGTATATTTAATTTAGCAAAATAATTCTGTAGCACTTCGTCATTCTTCAGTATGGCCAAAGTTAATAAGAAAACAAAATCTCCCTATAATATGCAAATTAAACATCAGAGCCGAGATGGAATTAACAGGGGTCAAATATTCACTTTTTGTATTAAGGAATTATATGCTTGGTCTTCATATTAAACACAGACGCCATTTATGTTGGTGCGTTTCACTTAGCATAGGTAAATGCTGTTAGTATGAGACATTTTCCTGTACCTTAAGACGAACGTTTGACCTTTGCTGAACCATAAGAGTGCTTAGTGAACATTGCCATAGTCAGCAGCTACTTAAGAACTAGCGGATATGAACTAGTAACTAACAGCGAAGGACTTGCTCGCCTGCTCTCCCCCCTCATGCTTGTTGCACGTGTGTCTGCATCCCTGCTTCTTCCTGTCAAGCAACAGCATGATTGTTGCATCCTTGACGTCCTCCTCCTCACTCTTCAACATACATGGTGCTCATCAACATATTTCATATGCACGTCCCAATTCAAATGAATATATATATTTTTGTATTTAAAGGTGATTTTACCATAGTGAATGCATTTGCTTTTTGTTTCAGTAATTAATTCTAACGTATTATAGAGGAACTTGATTTGTAAATTAGCTTCTCTCGTTTTTTACTTCTAAAATGTTAAGTTTGTACCATAGTAAAGCTTGTTAAATAAACAGAAGCGAGGGACAAGTGATAGAAACAACTGAAATTACTTGAATATACTCTATGAAGAAATACGTTGAGGTTGCAGTATTTAACTTTCTCCGTTGACACCCCTTACCGGACCGTCCAAATATTAACCTTTTTCACAACGACAGGTCAGTCGGGTGCGGGCAACAACTGGGCGAAGGGTCACTACACGGAGGGAGCGGAGCTGGTGGACTCTGTGCTAGACGTGGTGAGGAAGGAGGCTGAGAACTGTGACTGCTTGCAAGGGTTCCAACTGACCCACTCCCTGGGCGGCGGCACGGGCTCCGGCATGGGCACCCTCCTCATCTCCAAGATCAGAGAGGAGTTCCCAGACAGAATCATGAACACTTTTTCAGTCGTCCCGTCCCCAAAGGTAAGTGTGAAGGCCTTTCCTCTTTATCCTCTTCCTGAGTTTGTAATTCCCTCAGGAGGAGGATGGGGATATAAAGAGATGGGGATTGGTCGATAAAGATTAAGCCACCTAAAAGGTGGCACGGACATGAGTAGCCCGTAACAAGGATGTTGAGAACATCCCTTTTATATCTTACCCTCGAGTGAGTTATTCTCGTTTTCTAATGTAAGAGTCATTGTCTATCCTCAAGTAAATTGGTAGTTGAGGCAATGTTTGCTTCGTGCAGGTTCATCAGATATATTTAAATATGCTAAGGTTTGTGTTTGCCAATTTGAAATAAATGCCTGGATAGCTTGCTATTATGCCGATAATGTTACTTCTGTTTAAGTACTTGTAGGTTCTTACAACTTCAGACATAAGGTTTTTTCCTTACAAGCATCTTTTTCCATTGAATATTAGCAGTAAATATATCTATAATCCCAAGATTAGCTATAAATGTAAAATAGAATGTCTGTCCAAAGAGGCCAGATGCTTGGGATTAGTATCACCCAACTTTCCAACATGAAACACAGGGGAATGAGGGTATGGGAGTATCATAGGCCAGTCGGGGTCGGCCCAAGTGCCAACCTTAAAGAAATATTAGCATCTAGAACAACCCCCTGCAATTTTCATGAATCATAAAACAAAATCATGTATGTGTTTTTCATTGTGTTTTTAGCAGTTTCTTTAGTGCTTCATAATATTATTATTTTTGTTTTGTGATAGAAGGAGAGTGGGGAGATGGGAGAGGGAAGGAGAGGGGAAGAAAGGTGGAGAGATGGGAGATGGGGGAAGATTGGGAGGGGGGGATAGAGGTGATGGGGATAAAGGGGGAAGGTGGAGATAGGAAGAGAGGATGAAATATGGGAATAAAGTGGAGTTTGAGAGGGGTGATGATAGGAAGAAAGGTGAAGGGGGGGAGTGAGAGAGAGGGGGGGCAGGTAGAGAGAGCCAGGCACAGTTGTGTACCACAACTTGGGATACAATAATTTAAACTCAAGTATACTAGTGTAAACTATGATATTGTTGGGTGACAATATGATGGACTAATGTTGTATGTGTTCGTACAGGTCTCCGACACAGTTGTAGAGCCATACAACGCAACGCTCTCCATCCACCAGCTCGTAGAGAATACTGACCAGACTTATTGCATTGACAACGAGGCCCTCTACGACATCTGCTTCCGTACACTCAAACTGGCCAACCCTACCTATGGCGATCTTAACCACCTGGTATCCCTCACAATGTCAGGTGTAACTACCTGCCTTCGCTTCCCTGGACAGCTCAACGCCGACCTCAGGAAACTGGCCGTCAACATGGTACCCTTCCCTCGTCTGCACTTCTTCATGCCAGGATTTGCGCCACTCACCGCTCGTGGATCCCAACAGTACCGTGCCCTCACTGTCCCTGAACTCACTCAACAGATGTTCGATGCTAAGAACATGATGGCCGCCTGCGACCCCCGCCACGGACGCTACCTTACTGTCGCTGCCGTCTTCAGAGGCAAAATGTCCATGAAAGAAGTTGATGAACAGATGTACAATATCCAAAGCAAGAACTCTTCCTATTTTGTCGAATGGATCCCCAATAACGTCAAGACAGCAGTATGTGATATTCCTCCCAGAGGCATCAAAATGGCCTCTACCTTCATTGGCAACTCCACCGCAATCCAGGAACTGTTCAAGCGCATCTCTGAACAGTTCACAGCTATGTTCAAAAGGAAGGCTTTCCTCCACTGGTACACGGGCGAGGGAATGGACGAGATGGAGTTTACTGAAGCAGAGTCCAACATGAACGATCTGGTCTCGGAGTACCAGCAGTACCAGGAGGCCAGCATTGATGACGAGGAAGATATTGGGGAGTACGAGGAGGATGCTGAACATGACACAGCTTAAATCATCACTCCAAGTGGCCTTTGATTTGACCTACAGTGGTCACTCGTATACCACAGGTAATCAAAGGCAACTTGACCAGGGTAGAGGAGTTGGGTACATGTTATATATTCAAGCTCAGGCCTAAGACTTACCTGGGCATGAACATAGCACATTTCCCATGGCCTCGACCTGGTCTGAACATCACCTACCAATATCATTCTCCCAAGATACCTTCACATCTTTTCGGTAACTGAGTCTACGCAGTTACTAGTCCTATCGAGGGAGCCTCGAACTAAATCGCCCTCCAACGACCCGACGACAGCACTAACAAGTCTACAGGAGCAACACCTGATCTTTTCTACACGCCTGTATTGCCACTGGCGGACCCTCAGGGTGTCATACCTTGCCAGCTGTCTGACCCTCCCTGTCATCCCTGCAATATCACTAGCCATTTGTGCAAGTCTGTCCCTGCAATGCGGAATGTCCGCTGGGAAGGCCATTTTTACAAATGAGGAAATTTTAAGAGATGGTGACAGCAAATCGAGGTAGCGACGTGACCGCCAGCTGGAAGGGGTGACAGTAAAGGCTGGGGTCCCCTCACTGAGTGACCACTTTTCTTGTCTGCTCAACAGTAACACGTCGGAGGTTAACGATGCTTCACTCATCCTGCTGCAGGAGTTATCCCGTTTGTCATTTCTTCTGCCCACTCCACTCTTCAGTCTGTCATCTCTTGCGTCCCTGTCTTTGTATCAGCCCCAAAAACACCTTGTCATTTATTATAAGATTTTTTTGAGATTGTAGAATTATATAGCTTTTATACGAATTCAATTATTCCCGTTCAAGCTGCACCTGACTTTCTTTTGAGCCACTGTACCGTGATGGTGGAGGGAGGCAGCGCTTGATATCACAGGTGGGGAGCGTGGCTTGCTGGGTGGCACCCCGGCTGCTCATTACCATATCTCACCTCTCAGGTGCCGCCCTCATGCCTGTCTGCCCCGAATCTCAACACTGTCACCCACGGCTGGTAATCCAGGCGATCTATCCTTGCCCGCCTAGACCATAAGTCTTCCCCCCCGCCCACAGTCAACTACAGGCCCCTAACCCCTTTGCTCACGCTGGTATCCCAGTCTCCCCGCTTGCTTATTCTCATGGAGGGTTCAAGGCTGTAGACCCCTCGCCCATACAGTGATAAACATCTAGGGACTACACCCATGCCCGCCTACCCTCGGCCTCTCCACATTCCTCCCCTACTCAGAGCTACAAGTGTGGGTGCAGGGCGGCACCCACAGACAGCCTCGGCCCACATCACGCCCTCGCCAGTCTAACACGGCACAAATAAAGTCACAAAATTCATGTTTGTTTGATTTTTTCCTTACTCATTGGTTAACAGTTTATTATGAAATCAATGCTAAATAGCAATCTCCAGTCTATTAATGGCAGTCACAAATTTTAACAGTAATTAGTTTATTAATAGTAATTAGGAATCTGCTAAGTGACTGGTAGTTTGACCACAAATTAAGATTGTTCAGTAGGCCGAAGAGTATGTGGACGGTAACAGAGAATTTAAACAGTAATCGGCGGACAATTACAAGTGAGGCTATAGTAACAGCAAGTGCGATTAACAGTGTTTCATAATTTCTTACATACTGCTAAATAGCAATAAAAGCTCTTACCAGTTTATCCTAAATCAACTGACGACAGTTATCAATCTGAAAAGGTAACTGACTTAATAAAAATCGATTAACATGTAGGATTATTAACTGAGTTTAGTGTTTAGTTGAAGCTATTCATATATTAAACTACTAATATTTCTTTAAAATCAAAATTTATTAAAAGTAAATGAGAGCATTATCAGTAGTTGTTGTTTTAGATTCAGCTACTCTGAACAAAAAGTTGCAAATAGCACAGGCTATGGTGAGCCCGTAATGGACTTACCTGGCACAGGAGCGGGGCTGTGACACTGATTATTAGTAGGCCTACCAGTGTACTGGAAGTAAATTAATGTGATAATAAATGGGAGCCAATTACTACACAAGTATTTGGAGCTTATTAAAAGCAAAACAAGTCCACCAAGACTGAGTGAGTTGTGCAGTACCGAGGGAGCTCCGTCACGTGCCCTCAGTGGCGGCACTAAATGGATCTGACACTACCAGAGGTGTTCCGTCCCTCTTAATGAGGAGGCAAACACATTCCCTCCAGCTGATCTAGAAACCTTGACAAAGCAACTGCACTTGTGTTTGAACTACTATATAAATATATATTAATTTTGACTAGAAGGGTTATTTTATTGAGCAGCGTCACTCCTCCTTTGAGTGAACATACAGCCATAGTGATAGTATTGAGCAGCGTCACTCCTCCTTTGAGTGAACATACAGCAACCAAGCGCAATTTGTTTTTGTTTTTGTATTTTCATTTGCAAAAGCAAAGAATATACACAATAAAATAAAAATTATCAGATCGACTAACCCTACACAAAGAATGTAGTACGCACAAGGACAGTTATAACTCATCAGTATAAACCAAACATTACTTAGAGAATCTTAGAGACTCGACAGCGGTTCACCAATAACCCAGATACAAACAGCATACACACAGGCACAACATAATATATATATTATCAAAAACAAAATAAGAAATACTGACAATTAAGAAATATTGACAATTAATCACATAAATATGCATCCGCAAATCCATAAAATCAAAGCGTAACATACAGCACAAAATACCAGAATTTTCCCTAGTTTCAAAATAACCTTATACACACCACGTCTTGTAGTGTTAAAGTATGTGAACAATACGCAAGCTTCACAGGTATATCCACGTAAATATACGTATATTTGGTAAGGAATTTATTTTCCATAATCTACAATTTATTCCATGTGCCTTTCCTTGCCAGTGACAAGCCTAGGATTTTTTTTTTGTTTACATGCAAGCATGTAAGTGAAATACAATAAATTACAATAAAACAATATAAACAAACAATCAAATCAAGCAAAAAATGACAAGAAAACAAAACACAGTAACATTAAACAAATCAAACAGAAGCACCGGCCGGAAGGACCGACAACAAAACACATCATGAAGAACAACATGAAACAGAACACAAGAAAATCATAACATACAACAAGCCATTAATAAAAATAAAAAAAACAATACAACATGTAAGGCATAAATATATCACACAGGGCATAATAACAACACAAAACAAATTACATGAACAAGAACATGCGCACCAAACCACCGGCCTCGCCACAACAAAGGGAGAGGCACGAGCACATAATATAACAGGGCAAACAAACAGCCAGAGGGGCACACAGCATTACATACAACAAATAAACAGGAAATCAGCGGACATACTTGCCCGGGAACCTGGCCCACAGGAACCGTACATTGAACGCTTCCCAGAGCATCCACTGCAAAGGGTCTCGTCCATCCACCGGGGACGCCATAACATCCGGAACCCTGGCAACAAAGACCTGCAAACAGGGGACCCAGATGATATTACTGACGAGGCGAGTAGTCGCCACTCGTCCCCACATGCAGGGAACCTGCCCACCATGAAAGTTCTCCGGGTGGTCAGACAGCATTAACTCGGCAATCTCTGTCCAGTGACCCGGCGGCAACACGTCCCCCAGGTCGCCAACGTGCACCCTCACAAGAGCGTACCTGACACAGGGCACCACCACAGGGGCACCCACGGGCACACCACAAGACGACTGCAGGGAACCCGGACGGCGCACATCCTTCCGTAATGTCACTACCTGGCCACGCCCAGCACCAGGATCCACAACATCCCTGGCAGCGGAAGCCACCACACCCCACTGCGGAGAGTCCCCTGGCAGAGAAAGAACCGAAGGCACGTCCGAGACACGGGCACCAGCACCAGCAGGCACATGGATCTCCTCCACCACTAACTGCAGAAACATCGACATATCCGGATCCACACCGTCACCACCCGAAGACCCACAGTCACTGAAGTCACCAACATCGGCCCAGGCAGAAGACGAACGCTGGGAATGTTTGGGCTCTGGCCGGATATCGTCAGAGCCGGAAGCAGACCCAGAAACACGGGTACCACTAGCCGGACGAACCGACGCCCGACGCAGAACGGCAACAGCCTCTACCACAGGGGAAACCGGGCCACACACAGCAGGAGGCTCCGCAGCCACCCCAGCACCCAGCACAGCCGGGACCCGATGCTGTGCTGGCCTCGGGTCCCGGTAACTTAACCTCCTTCAATCATTTGTGTGGGTGATGGGATGTCGTTAAATCTTTCTAGAGTGAACACTGATGTAAAGTATTCATTCAGAGTGTTTGTTGCCCTTTTATCATCCAATATAACTTGGTTAGTCTCATCTTTTAGGGGTCCTACAGAGTCCTTTGTTTAGGTTTCACTACGTATATATATATATGTCGTACCTAATAGCCAGAACGCACTTCTCAGCCTACTATTCAAGGCCCGATTTGCCTAATAAGCCAAGTTTTCATGAATTAATGTTTTTTCGTCTACCTAACCTACCTAACCTAACCTAACCTAGCTTTTTTTGGCTACCTAACCTAACCTTACCTATAAATATATGTTAGGTTAGGTTAGGTAGGGTTGGTTAGGTTTGGTCATATATCTACGTTAATTTTAACTCCAATAAAAAAAAATTGACCTCATACATAGAGAAAAGGGTTGCTTTATCATTTCATAAGAAAAAAATTATAGTAAATATATTAATTCAGGAAAACTTGGCTTATTAGGCAAATCGGGCCTTGAATAGTAGGCTGAGAAGTGAGTTCTGGCTACTAGGTACGACATATATATATATATATATATATATATATATGTCGTACCTAGTAGCCAGAACGCACTTCTCAGCCTACTATACATGGCCCGATTTGCCTAATAAGCCAAGTTTTCATGAATTAATATATTTTCTCTAATTTTTTTCTTATGAAATGATAAAGCTACCCATTTCATTATGTATGAGGTCAATTTTTTTTATTGGAGTTAAAATTAACGTAGATATATGACCGAACCTAACCAACCCTACCTAACCTAACCTAACCTATCTTTATAAGTTAGGTTAGGTTAGGTAGCCGAAAAACTTAGGTTAGGTTAGGTTAGGTAGGTTAGGTAGTCGAAAAACAATTAATTCATGAAAACTTGGCTTATTAGGCAAATCAGGCCTTGTATAGTAGGCTGAGAAGTGCGTTCTGGCTACTAGGTACGACATATATATATATATATATAAATATATATATATATATATATATATATATATATATATATATATATATATATGCAAACAAGCCTGAATGGTCCCCAGGACTATATACAACTGAAAACTCACACCCCAGAAGTGACTCGAACCATACTGCCAGGAGCAACGCAACTGGTATGTACAGGGACGCCTTAATCCGCTTGACCA
The DNA here is from genome assembly GCF_040958095.1 of Procambarus clarkii. NCBI lineage: Eukaryota > Metazoa > Arthropoda > Malacostraca > Decapoda > Cambaridae > Procambarus > Procambarus clarkii. The sequence goes on along the minus strand of NC_091150.1, from coordinate 45,833,094 downwards.
TCACGACCGTACATAAGGAAGTGATAGCCGAAGCTATTTGAACCACTTCCCCGCCGGCACTCGGATGGTAATCTTGGGCATAGCATTTTATCAAATCACCTCATTCTTTGGGGCACACGTGAGGAACACAAATGCAAACAAGCCTGAATGATCCCCAGGACTATATACAACTGAAAACTCACACCCCAGAAGTGACTCGAACCCATACTGCCAGGAACAACGCAACTGGTATGTACAGGGACGCCTTAATCCACTTGACCATCACGACCGGACATAAGAAAGTGATAGCCGAAGCTATTTGAACCACTTCCCCGCCAGCACTCGGATGGTAATCTTGGGCATAGCATTTTATCAAATCACCTCATTCTTTGGGGCACACGTGAGGAACACAAATGCAAACAAGCCTGAATGGTCCCCAGGACTATATACAACTGAAAACTCACACCCCAGAAGTGACTCGAACTCATACTGCCAGGAGCAACGCAACTGGTATGTACAGGGACGCCTTAATCCGCTTGACCATCACGACCGGACATAAGGAAGTGATAGCCGAAGCTATTTGAACCACTTCCCCGCCGGCACTCGGATGGTAATCTTGGGCATAGCATTTTATCAAATCACCTCATTCTTTGGGGCACACGTGAGGAACACAAATGTATATTGTATATAGTCCTGGGGACCATTCAGGCTTGTTTGCTTTTGTGTTCCTCACGTGTGCCCCAAAGAATGAGGTGATTTGATAAAATGCTATGCCCAAGATTACCATCCGAGTGCCGGCGGGGAAGTGGTTCAAATAGCTTCGGCTATCACTTCCTTATGTCCGGTCGTGATGGTCAAGCGGATTAAGGCGTCCCTGTACATACCAGTTGCGTTGCTCGTGGCAGTATGGGTTCGAGTCACTTCTGGGGTGTGAGTTTGCAGTTGTATATAGTCCTGGGGACCATTCAGGCTTGTTTGCATTTGTGTTCCTCACGTGTGCCCCAAAGAATGAGGTGATTTGATAAAATGCTATGCCCAAGATTACCATCCGAGTGCCGGCGGGGAAGTGGTTCAAATAGCTTCGGCTATCACTTCCTTATGTCCGGTCGTGATGGTCAAGCGGATTAAGGCGTCCCTGTACATACCAGTTGCGTTGCTCCTGGCAGTATGGGTTCGAGTCACTTCTGGGGTGTGAGTTTTCAGTTGTATATAGTCCTGGGGACCATTCAGGCTTGTTTGCATTTGTGTTCCTCACGTGTGCCCCAAAGAATGAGGTGATTTGATAAAATTGCTATGCCCAAGATTACCATCCGTGTGCTGGCGGGGAAGTGGTTCAAATAGCTTCGGCTATCACTTCCTTATGTCCGGTCGTGATGGTCAAGTGGATTAAGGCGTCCCTGTACATACCAGTTGCGTTGCTCCTGGCAGTATGGGTTCGAGTCACTTCTGGGGTGTGAGTTTTCAGTTATATATATATATATATATATATATCTATATATATATATATATATATATATATATATATATATATATATATATATATATATATATATATATATATATATATATATATATATATATTTTTAACAAAAGGGAAGGGAGTACCACCTCTGGCTGGAAGAAGGGGGACCCATAGCCTTGGAGGAAACCACACATAACGCATTGGAGGGAATGTAGGTCCCCTCCAATACAGTTTCTGTGTGCTTTTCTCCTACCACCCCCTTCCCTTTTTTTTTTTCCTTTATTGTGTATTTAAAGGTTACAAAACATACAAGACAAATGCCTAAAGGTTATGGATCTCTTGAAGCTCCTCCGCTTCTGGACAGGAACCGAGGACGCAGCAAGCATTTCCCCTCTGGATCGCCACACTGAGACGCTGAAACAAAAAACTGGAAGCCCTTGGGTCTCTGGTGACGTCAATGAGCTTGGAACCCAATTCCTTGAGAAATCCCAAGGCACTCTTGCCCCAGGGGCCATGCGTCTCAGACGCTATGGGAACAAAGAGGTATTGACCTTCCAATCGCCTGTACTTGAGTGATTTTGCTGTTTCCCTGTGGTTGGCCGCCCCACCTGCTTGATCAGCTCCGAAGTGTACATAGGTGTCAGCCAGGGTGGATACACATGTGAAGTCCCACACCAACTGTCTACCCTCCTTCCATGAGTATATGGTGATGCCATCAGGGCGAAGTGCGGGGAAATCCGGGTTTTGGACCCCTAGGATGCGAGGTTCTCTCTCCACTGGGCACCCAGCTGAGACGAGGCTTCTCTTGATGATGTCATTGACCTCGTTGTGTCTTGCATGCCAGCCCTTTGTGCTTCCGCAATGCAACCCATGCAGTCCGTATTGGTCTGCTTCCACCCTGTTGCAAATACACCTGTATTTATAATATATATAAATATATATATATATATATATATATATATATATATATATATATATATATATATATATATATATATATATATATATATATATATATATATATATATATGCATAGAATGATTTTGGATCTTCCTTTGTGTTTTGGGCAAGTTTTCTCTCATAATTTCTGTTGGGTAATCTGATTTCCTGCTTGGCTGAATTTAATTCCCTTTTATATATCTCATCATCCATGATGTTCATTGTTGGTTTATACCGTCTCCAGAGGTTCCGTTTAATTATTAGCGCTCTTATTACTACTTACGTCATCCATCTTGTTCCCTTTCTTTTCTTTCTCCTTTCTGGCACCACAACACCAAAACACCCTCCATGAGGTGTTTTGTAATTCCTCTTTCATTCCCTGATGGTTTCCTCGATGGTAATCTAGAAGGTCATCATCCTGGACCTTTATGAGAGTTTATGTAATTGTATTCTGTCTTAGAGTATGAGTTAGCCAAAGAATCTGCCTTTAAAGTAGAAATTTAGTGTAACCTTGGATTGTCAATAAGCAATCTAAGACCAATAGTACACCAAGAACTTCAACAAAATCTTGTAGAGCTGAGACAAAGTGAAATCGACATCAGTAATTCCATCTATCATCATACTATCATGCAAGAGGAGCCACACATCAATGGATCATCTAATAAAATCAGCAGACTTCTAGATGTTACTACTGCTCGGCTTAGACTCGGTTACAAGTATCTCTGGAAATTTTCATTATCTGCTGATGTAGACCTGACCAAATATAAATTGTGTCAACAAAATTATTCGCACACCCTCAGTCACTATGTGATGGAGTTCGAAGAGATGTCTCTGAATTCAGAGAGAACTCTATAATAAATGTTCAAGATATGTTTAAATATTTCATTCAAAATGATTTGCTGCCAAAAGTCTTGGCCAAATGTCCCCAGTTTGCTAACTGTAGGTAGTTACTAAGTGATTGTAACCTATCCACCGCTGCCCACTGGATGGGGGGCGGTGTGCAGGACAAACATATCAATTGTGACACTAGCTCTCCACATATGTCAGTTGCTGAATTTAGAAACTGTACTTGTGCTCGATCTTGAACCCATTGTTGATGTGACGACTTATATTGAATTTGTAACTAGCTCATCAAGATTGTAACTTGCTTAGCTAAATGAATTGTGGGATTCAGTCCCTGAGCCCATTATGTGCCTCTGTAACCCTTTCCACTACCGCCCACATGATGGGTATGGGGTGCATAATAAATGAAATATACTAACCACTCTGCTCTCCTCTCATTATACTACGCGCTAATCTATCCCCTATTTTATATACGGTATCTGTGCATGGGGTTCAACCACCGTAAATTACCTCAAGCCCATCACCACTCGGCAAAAATCTGCTATCAGAACTATAACAAACTCTGTCTTCAGACGACACACAGCCCCTCTGTTTAAGTCCCTTAACATGCTAAACATACACTCACTCCACACATTCTCATGTGATATTTACATGTACAAAACATTGTTTCTAAACGTTAATATTGATCTGAAACTTTTCCTTAATATGTGTAATAGAACCCATAAGCATCACACCAAAAATATATATATTTTTGATATCCCAAGAGTCAAACTAAATCAGTACAAGCACTCCATGCAAATAAAAGAACTCGGTCTTTGGAACTCACTCCCTGACGAATTAAATAATTGTCCAACCTATGCTCTATTCAAAAGTAAAACCCAAAAGTACCTAATTTCATCCTCATAGTTTGCTACCTTGTGCTTCAAACTCACATTGTACCTTGTACTACCCACTTCCAATTACTAGTACTTAAGATATATCCTTACCAATGTAATCACCTCTGTCAATTTATATTATAGTTATATGTTGATATAAAACCTTGTACAATATACCTTTTCATCATGCCTGATATGTTTTCATCATACCAGATATATGATTTAGGACCTGCCCGAAAACGCTATGAGTATTAGTGGCTTTGCCAGAATGTAAAAATACCAGTATAATGGCAACTTCCTGGTTGTGGGATAATGTCACCTACTCTGAGACCACCATCCACAGCTGGACCCCACAGTCAACTGGAAGTGCGGGATAAGGAACTGGATCAAAATGAGAGAGATCCTCGCAACCTCAGCCTCCCTATCACCTCGCCCTTGGGTCGCTCCACTGTTCAAGCAGCGGCTGCCCTTCATGACCGGTTGCAGGAACACCAGCAGCAGTCACAGCAGGAGACGGAGTGGCTGCAAGAGCAGCTCCAACATGAGAAAAAATCCACCAGCGATATTGCGATGATGCTCACGTGTATGAGGGGAATTTTAAACAATGACTGCCTGAATACAATGTAATTGTATTCAGGCAGAATACAATGTAATTGTATTCTGTCTTAGAATATGAGTTAGCCAAAGAATCTGCCTTTAAAGGAGAAATTGAGTATAACCTTGGATTATCAATAAGCAGTCTGAGACAAATAGTGCACCAAGTACTTCAACAAAATCTTGTAGATATGAGACAAAGTGAAATCGACACCAGTAATTCCATCTATCGTACTATCATGCAAGAGGAGCCACACATCTATGGTTCACCCAATAAAATCAGCAGACTTCTAGTTGTTACAACTGCTCGGCTTAGACTCGGTTACAAGTATCTCTGGAAATTCTCATTATCTGCTGAAGTAGACCTGACCAAATATAAACTGTGTCAACAATTATTCGCACACCCTCCGTCACTATGTGATGGAATGCGAAAGATAAGTGAATTCAGAGACAATTCTATAACCTATGTTCCAGCAATGAGTAAATATTTCATTCAAAATGATCTGCTACCAGATATTATTCATACTTATTCTGAATTTTGTAACTAGCTCATCAAGATTGTAACTTGCTTAGCTAAATGAACTGTGGGGTTCAGCCCCTGAGCCCATTATGTGCCTCTGTAACCCTTTCCACTACCGCCCACAAGATGGGTATGGGGTGCATAATAAATGAACTAAACTAAACTAAAGTACTCTCACCAACCCATTGTATCCTTAAAAAATATTATTATTATTATCATTATAACAAAAGAGCTAGTCCGGCAAAACTGTAATCATAGAAAATCAACAAATGTAAATATATCAAAGAAAATGCAGCAAGTCCAGCACCAGCTGATCTGATGTTTAGTTACTTCGATTGACAATAGATGGCACTACTTAACCCTCCTCTCAATATCATATTTCATGAACATTTAAAATATACTAATATCCATATATATTTTTAACCTTGAAGTCTTGGAGCCTAAAATATAGCAAATAAATTAGTTTAATAAATAGTAGTATAGAAGGGACATTAAAGATGTGCGCCCGTTGAGCAGTATAATATATGGGAAGTGTGAAGAAAGTACTGGAACGTGATCTGTTTTGGGATGTTGTCATCGGGAAGTATCGAGAGGATATGTGGTGACTGCTACGACACACCAGTATATTCTTAGAATATTTTCCATTAAGGTAACTACTGTCTTAATCATTACTCAGAGTGGCACTTTTGCCCCATTTGCTGTGAGTTGAGGAGGGCTGACGCCTCCTGGAGCAACTGTGAGTGTACTACAGAAGGCTAAACTGTGTGAGGAGACGCTAGCAGTGCTCCTCAGGGTGTAAACCTTGCATGGTACCCGTGGCCACAGTCTACACGGCCTGCGCGGCCTACTCGAGGCCTAATTTGGCCTACCTGACCTACCGGGAGTCCTATTTGGCCTACTCGAGGCCTACCTGGCCTACTTGGCCTACTCGAGGTCTACCTTTCCTACTCGAGGCCTACCTGGCCTACTCGAGGCGTATCTGGCCTACTCGAGGCGTATCTGGCCTACCCGAGGCCTACCTGGCCTACTCGAGGCGTATCTGGCCTACCCGAGGCCTACCTGGCCTACTCGAGGCGTATCTGGCCTACCCGAGGCCTACCTGGCCTACTTGAGGCCTAAGATCAAATGGATATTGTTAGAGGGGCTGTCTGGGCTCGCTACGCTGTGGAAACTTTAAGTAAGGGAATAAATTAGTGGCGCCCTCAGGTTCTATCAGACTGATGGTGGCACTTGTTCTGTCAGTCTCGTGATGGCACTGGTTCTGTCAGGCTGGTGATGGCACTGGTTCTATCAGGCTGGTGATGGCACTGGTTCTGTCAGGCTGGTGATGGGACTGGTTCTGTCAGGCTGATGGTGGCACTGGTTCTGTCAGGCTGGTGGTGGCACTGGTTCTGTCAGGCTGGTGGTGGCACTGGTTCTGTCAGGCTGGTGGTGGCACTGGTTCTGTCAGGCTGGTGGTGGCACTGGTTCTGTCAGGCTGGTGGTGGCACTGGTTCTGTCAGGCTGGTGGTGGCACTGGTTCTGTCAGGCTGGTGATGGCACTGGTTCTGTCAGGCTGGTGATGGCACTGGTTCTGTCAGGCTGGTGATGGCACTGGTTCTGTCAGGCTGGTGATGGCACTGGTTCTGTCAGGCTGGTGATGGCACTGGTTCTGTCAGGCTGGTGATGGCACTGGTTCTGTCAGGCTGGTGATGGCACTGGTTCTGTCAGGCTGGTGATGGCACTGATTCTGTCAGGCTGGTGATGGCACTGGTTCTGTCAGGCTGGTGGTGGCACTGGTTCTGTCAGGCTGGTGGTGGCACTGATTCTGTCAGGCTGGTGGTGGCACTGGTTCTGTCAGGCTGGTGGTGGCACTGGTTCTGTCAGGCTGGTGGTGGCACTGGTTCTGTCAGGCTGGTGATGGGACTGGTTCTGTCAGGCTGATGGTGGCACTGGTTCTGTCAGGCTGGTGATGGCACTGGTTCTGTCAGGCTGGTGATGGCACTGGTTCTGTCAGGCTGGTGATGGCACTGGTTCTGTCAGGCTGGTGATGGCACTGGTTCTGTCAGGCTGGTGATGGCACTGGTTCTGTCAGGCTGGTGATGGCACTTGTTCTGTCAGGCTGGTGATGGCACTAATTTTGTCAGGGTGATGATAGATATGGCTGAGTCAGGCTGGTGATGACTTTGTCATTTGGGTGATGAGTGCTTCAGTTTCATTTGTTATATAATAATTGTGTATTTACAGTGATGGTTAAAATAACCACCAAATGTTTCCAGACTGGGTACTTTCCCCCGAACATAATCGTATATGCAATACTGTATGTAAGCCATGCTTTTGTCAAAATAAGAGGCACACTAAATTGCATTATAATATTGCTATAGTAAAAGGCCAAAGTGACCTCATTGGTTGGCCTGTGTTGCTTATCAAATCAGAATTAATTCACAAAAACTGACCCTCCTGCGTACACTGCACACTACATTTGTGTGCTAAAAATATAAACTTATATACATACTGCACTATGTACATCATTTTAACACTGTAAATCATGTTTTATGCAAAATTAACTTGGAATATAGGAATTTTGGGAAAATTGTAATTTTTTATAGTACTGTATTTATAACTCTTTGCATACAGCATTATAGAATGAGGGTTAACTCCAGTAAAATAATTCTATGTCTTTCAGTCATGCCATATGTTTCAACATGTGCCTGCAGCACTAGGGGTTTTGGTTTCGAAATACAGTATGCAGGCTGGACATAGTGATATTGTTTCCTCCACAAAGCATGACTTTGTGAATCTTAAAAAAACTTTTAACAGGTACCCAGTAGTATCATTATTACCAGTACAGCGGAACCTAGGTTTTTGAATGTCCCTGTTTTTTAATTTTTCTCGAGCTCAAGTTCTTCATAAAATTTGACACGGTACTCAAGGTTTGCCTCTGTGCTCAAGCTTACTGATACAAGTATGGGCCGACCGAGTACGTGGCGTGCTTCAGTTTACCAGTTTCTCCCACCTAGTGATGACGGCGCTTGAATTCTTTATGAGGAATTAATTGTTTTTGTGCTTTCTGGGTTTCTGAACATAAAAGTTCTTCTTGTATATGATGCCATGGGTTCCAAGAAAGTCAGTGGTGAAGTTCAACCTAAGAAAATAATTGTGACGATGACGATAGAGGAAAAACGAGATCATTCGTAGCGAGATAATGTGCTTAAAATGTAGGGAAAAACAAGTGTATATAGACAGATTCTTAGTAAGACAAGTAGGCAGTGAGCCACAACCAGGTCCTAATGGTATGCCTGCAAAATGTGAGAGAGAGAGAGAGAGAGAGTACCCCCAGAAATGTCATCACTGCTGTTATAATGGAAGGGGACTCCCCCTTCCAAACACTAACACCTCTCTTATCCCCCCTTCCTCACTGTCTTCCATACACCAACAATAGTCCTCAATAATGGTAAGATATACTTGTACATACTGTAGTACAAAATATTAGTAGTAGTATGTTTAAAATGTATTTTTAAGTTAATATTTTTGGGATGTGGAACCAATTCAATTTACAGTGTACATTATTTCTTATGGGAAAATTCATTTTGGTTTTCGAACCGTCTCTGGGAACGGATTGAATTCGATAATGGAGGTACCACTGTATAAGAATTCCTCAATAGTACAGTAGCAGGAAATTATTAAGAATACCATTTATTTGCAGAAAACAGATTTTCCTGTATAAAAGTTATATAATAATAATAATAATTTATTTAGGAAAAGTACATACATAGTTGCAGAGTTACAGTACAAACATTCTGTTTGATTTATAGAGAGAAGTAGTACATACAATACCTAAAGCCACTAGTACGCATAGTGTTTTGGGCAAAATAGTGTATGGTGGATTTCTGTTTGAGCTGAATGATTGCCTTCATATCCTTCTTTTACATATGATCTTGGTATTTTGTGGAATTGTTTTGCCACTGTCATTGTGTTTTTTGCACATACTGTACTGTATGTTGTTTTGATATAAGAATCAGATGTTGAAATTAAATTTGTAATATAAAAAGTATAGTAAAATATTTATTGATTACTGTCTAGTATGAACTTCTAAAATATCCATACACTTAACAACTCTTTTATCAGACATTAACCAGATTGGAATCCTTTAGGCTGATCTCATCTTTCACTGGAGCAAAAGTGCACTCTACAGTACAGTGGCAGTATACACTGGTACAGTACAGTGGCAGTATGCACTGGTACAGTACAGTGGCAGTATGCACTGGTACAGTACAGTGGCAGTATACACTGGTACAGTACAGTGGCAGTATGCACTGGTACAGTACAGTGGCAGTATGCACTGGTACAGTACAGTGGCAATATACACTGGTACAGTACAGTGGCAGTATGCACTGGTACAGTACAGTGGCAGTATGCACTGGTACAGTACAGCGGCAGTATACACTGGTACAGTACAGCGGCAGTATACACTGGTACAGTACAGCGGCAGTATACACTGGTACAGTACGGCGGCAGTATGCACTGGTACAGTACGGCGGCAGTATGCACTGGTACAGTACGGCGGCAGTATGCACTGGTACAGTACGGCGGCAGTATACACTGGTACAGTACAGCAGCAGTATGCACTGGTACAGTACAGCAGCAGTATACACTGGTACAATACGGCGGCAGTATGCACTGGTACAGTACAGCGGCAGTATGCACTGGTACAGTACAGCGGCAGTATACACTGGTACAGTGCAGCGGCAGTATACACTGGTACAGTACGGCGGCAGTATACACTGGTACAGTACGGCGGCAGTATGCACTGGTACAGTACGGCGGCAGTATACACTGGTATAGTACAGCGGCAGTATACGCTGGTACAGTGCAGCGGCAGTATGCACTGGTACAGTACGGCGGCAGTATACACTGGTACAGTACAGCGGCAGTATACGCTGGTACAGTACAGCGGTAGTATATACTGGTACAGTACGGCGGCAGTATGCACTGGTAAAGTACAGCGGCAGTATACACTGGTACAGTACGGCGGCAGTATGCACTGGTACAGTACGGCGGCAGTATGCACTGGTACAGTACGGCGGCAGTATACACTGGTACAGTACAGCGGCAGTATACGCTGGTACAGTACAGCGGCAGTATACGCTGGTACAGTGCAGCGGCATTATGCACTGGTACAGTACGGCGGCAGTATACACTGGTACAGTACAGTGGCAGTATACGCTGGTACAGTACAGCGGCAGTATACACTGGTACAGTACAGCGGCAGTATACACTGGTACAGTACAGCGGCAGTATACACTGGTACAGTACAGCGGCAGTATACGCTGGTACAGTACAGGATACATGATAAGAGGTGGTGACTGATATTTATAATCCCTAGGCTAATTTGCAAGTTTGTAAGACTAGTCCAGTTAGAATGTGTTTGTGCTTCTCTCTATAGTAAAATGAATTTTCTACAGTCCTGTAACACATGATGTTAATTATTTGTTTAATTATTTTCACACCACTGTATTTTGAATTGTTTGAATAACTACCCCTTTTTAGTTGCGGCTGGATGTGGCTAGTTTTTTGTGCACCCCATACTTTCTTAGCAATTGTTTTTTCTTGGGTAGTGTAGTACAGAACTACTTTAAAAATGTAGTTACCTGGTACAGTATATGCCTCCAGGAAATTGAATTACTTAATAAACACTTCCACATCAAATGGACTGAGTGTTTGAGGTAACATACTATTATTATGTACACCCAACATTGTAATTATATAAGTAATTACCTAAGTGTAGTTACAAGATGAGAGCTATGCTCGTGGTGTCCCGTCTTCCCAGTACTGCAGTATCATATGACTGAAAATACTGATGGTTTTGGCATCCGCTGCCACCTCACTTGTTCCAAGTTTCTACTATTCTGCAAAAGAGAACTTTCTAATGTTTTTTGGATTTCCTTAGCTTGAGTCTATGACCTCTTCTTTGTGAAGTTGCAGGTTTCAAGAATTCTTTCAATTTTGTCGATTCCTGTTACTAATTTGTATGTAATTATCATATTGCCTCTTTTTCTTTTATCTTCAATCTATGGTATATTTAACCCCTTTGGTATATTTAATTATTGTTTGATGTAGTCTGGAAAGATGCATTGGATTTGAAAAAGCTAAAAACTAAGCCATATACCCTGATAACAATAGCTTGATTACAGATCTATTTTCCTATGTTTTGCAGCCATAGATTAGAAATTACATAACACAAATCAGAAACAAGAAACGAAATGCTGAAAATAGCCATTTACTTGCTCATTGTGCCAGTTTTACTACATCATTAACTAAAGTCGGCATCATAATCAGTGATGTACAGTATGCCAGTTGTGATTAATACTGTTAATGGATTTTGCATATGCAGGCAAGAGGATATGAGGCTGTTCCTGGTACAGTAGTTTTAAAGGTGCAGCTGTAATGAAGGTTAATGACAGGTAATCACTTCTGTTACCTGTTATGGAACTTCTGCTTAAAGGTCAGGTGGTGATGTGTAATCTGTCCCCAGTTGCATGCACAGGGATTTTTTAATCACTTAAAAAATATGCCTCTGTTTCTAAAGTGGTTAATATTGTTGACTTAATATATTGGCTTTTGATCCTTGTAATGGATAGACGAATGGGTACTAAATTATAGTAGAGTAGTAATTACCACACTTGTGAAAGGCTAACAGGTCAACAATGTGTAACTTGGCTCACATTACTTGTACAGGCTTCAGAGGTGCATTTCTATTATTATGGTAACTTGGAATGTTCTTTAAGTGCAGAAGCTCTAGTTTTATGTGATGCCAATTGTACTGGTTTATCATAAAATTGTTATTAGCGTGAATACCATCTCGAGCTATTATGACCACAAGCAGAGTCCGAGAAGTCATGACATGGGTCATCACTTGGGAAAATTCCTTTAATCAAACGATAAGAGATTACTGGGAAACATACAGTACAGTACTGATACTACCAAGAGCATACAGTACAGTACTAATAAAGTATGACTGCTTAAGACAACTCGCCTGATCCATCCTACTAATTGTGTTTGGGTGTACAAATGTACACCTGCATGTCTGCCTGCATCATTATTCATATATTTGAATATATAAGAATAATGCTTCATTATTCATAATGATGCATTATTATTATTCATATACATTGGGTCTACAGGCCCAATATATAGTAATACCAGTAGGTTTACTAGACGGTAATTAAATTTACTATGACATTAACCCACATTGCTTGATACTGTACTGAGAATTGTTAAGCATTGGCAAGCAAGAGCTACAGTGACACCAGTGATAGCTGGCAGAGGCATTGTTGGCATCAGCCAGGTATCTGAGAATGCTAACTTTTTGTTAACCAAGTAAAAACAAACTTGATTTTTGAAGAATACACTACTACTTTTTCTACCTGTACTCATCAAGCTTATAATTCATTTTCAGTGCATTATTGAGGAAATATTCTTATATGCATTTTATTCTGTGGGGAAACCCCCCCCCCCCTCCCCCAGTCCTTTCAATACATGTGGTGTGTGCCACAATTACTTTACCTGCAAAAATTAAAATGTTATTTTTTGTAATTGTATTTATCATTTAGCTCCCTGGCTCATAACTAAATTGAAATATGGTGCAGTATTGTGTTTGTTTCAAGAAGACATTCAAAACTCAAATTGGTAAAATATGCTGCTGTTGTGCAAGTGGCTCAAACTGATAGTGTGTTTGTATGTGGAGGAAAGTAAGTGATGTAGCCCATGGAAGCTTCGTTACAAGAGTGGAGGGTAGAAGAGATGCGTCTTGGAACCAGCATAATTTATTGTCTATTAGTCATCACAGTCTTCAGCATTCTGTAGTAGAGTATAAATATCTTTAATGCATTTATATAAATGGATTAAACAGGATAGCATGAACCATAAATCTTGTTCTAAAGTTAAGCAAAATTATATTTGAAACATTTGTGATAAAAAATATATTAAATGCTGAAGTATAGTTTGTGTGTAATTACTTACGTGTAGTTACAGGATGAGAGCTACGCTCGCAGTGTAGCGTCTTCCCAGTATTCTGTCATATAACGCTTTGAAATTACTGACGGTTACTGAAATTACTCGCCACCTTCTCACTTAATTTGTTCCAACAGTCTGCTACTCCGTTTGCAAGAGTGAATTTTCTTATACTTCTTCGACAGCTTTGTTTACTTGGTTTAAACCTTTTGTTCTTGAAGTTCCAGGTCTCGGGAATTCTTTCCTATCAATTTTATTGATCCCCCATTACTATTTTATGCGTAGTGATCATATTGCCTCTTTTTCTTATATGTACAGTATTCTAATTTTTGCATATTTAATGCCTCTAACCTCTCCTTGTAGCTCTTGTCCTTTAGTTCCAGGAGCATTTAGTTGCATGTCTTTGCACCTTTTCCAGTTTGTTGATGTGCTTCTTAAGATATGGGCACCATACAACTGCTGCATATCCCAGCTTTGGTTTACCAAAGGTCGTGAACAAATTTTTTAGCACAGTGGAACCTCGAGTGATGAGCGACTCCAGTTACGAGTATTTCGATTAATGAGTGAGCCACTCGCAGAAAATTTGTCTCGATTAACGAGCAAACCACATGGTGCTTCCTAGCGTTCCCGCTGGTTCTCGGACACCTCTGACAACAGTGTTGTTTTTGTTTTGCAAGACGAGCATTTCACATGATGAGCTCGGTGCTGGAATGGATTAAATTCGTTAATCGAGGCCCCCACTGTATTTCACCAACCGTGTACAGTATTTAAAAGCAATTCTGAAATTGGAAAGTGTAGCATAGGCTTTAATGTCTCTGTGTTTTGGGTGTTCAGTTTTCACTTGGGGGTCCTCTTGTGTGAGTATCCCATGTTAAACATTCTGCCTTTATCTCCCGTCATTGCCCCTGAACATTTTGTATGTGATGATCAGGTCTCCGAGCCCTTTTGTCTTCTAGTGACCTGAGGTGCAATTCATGCAGCTTTTCCTCGTAATTCATCATTCTTAGTTCTTGGATTAGTCGAGTGGCATACTTTGGAACTTTCTCCAGCTTCCATTTGTGCGTGACAAGGTTCCTTACACAAGTTACACGTGACTCCATGCTGGAGCTGCATACTCCAGGATTGATCTTACATATGTAATATACAAGGTTCTGAATGATTCCTTACACAAGTTTCTAAAGGCAGTTCTGATGTTAGCCAACCTTGCATACACCGTTGATGATATTCTTTTGACGTGGGCTTCAGGAGACGGGTTTGGCATGATATAAACTCCTAGATATGTGTGGAGGGGGGGGGGGGGGGGGGGGGGGTTGGAGGTAATGTAATCCCAGTCATATAATTCTCACTTTCTGCTTGTAAATTTGCATTTGTAATTTGTGGTGCACGATGACAGTAAGTTGAGGAACAGTTGTTGTTATATTGCCTATATTATGTCAGTCAAACTGTGTTTGATGGCAAAGAAGATATGATCTACTATGTAAGTACTTACTGCATTTTTTCTCTCCTACAGAGACCTGAACATATTCCTGGCTAATGCCCTCCCAGGCAGAAGTGAGTACTCACGGCATTTTTTTTTTTTTTTTGCTTTACAATGCATGGCTGCGTTTTCACCTGTACTTTTTCTGAATATACCTGTGGGTGCTATAATTGTGTAGATTTTGCAAGGAAAGGCATAAGGAAGTCAATGATGTGCACCTGCTATGGTGTGTGTTGCATACTATGCAATATCATAATACTGTAGTTGGGTGTAGTATGTTTACTTGGATGTTACAATCCTTACTTCTAATCAAAATAACCACTAATGTTATACAGGTAAGACTTTATTGATGTTATAACGAGAAATACGGCATTGTCTCATCATAGACATTATATCAGCAACCCTAACGATCGCGTTAACATAAAATGGCTGTGTAGTTATAGGCTAAGCTTAAAGTTATGTGGTATATTCTGCTGCATGTATTATCGGTGAAGTAATTACAGCCAGGCAGCTTTTGGGATTAGCAGGTTGGTGATAAGTGAAGAATATGTAGATACGGTGAAAATTATTCATGGCATTTTATACATTTATTTAGTATTCATCTTGCCTTATTTTGTGGATGAACAATAGGTTTACACAATTTTACATTTGCCATGCAAATTTGTCCTCGACGTACAAAAAACTGTAGTACGATGTCTGTCTCATTAATTTCCTGATATTCACACCCACCTCACTATATTTGTTGATATAGGATCAACAAAAATATGGCGAAAAATACATCGAATATACAGTATCTAAATTCTAATGCCAATTTTGTTGCCCTAAATAGGTTTTCCACTGGAAATGTTAACGTATGTGCCAGACTGTCTGTCTCTGCCTCGTAGAGCCTTGAACCCCGGCCAATTATAATGAGGAAGCTGGCGCATGGGTTATCAGGCTTGTCGTGTATTCACGGCTGATGTACTGTAATGTTCCCTGTCACGATGTATGGTAGGCTGCTTCACTATTTCCTCTTGGCCGCCAGAACAGGTATCTTGTTTCCTAGTTGAATAGATATCGACAAGACAGAAATATATTATATAAATAAATTGTCGTAGCTTTAAGTATACTGTATAAGCGTTACGAATTCATGGAGAGGAATAGTGATTGTGATGTGGGAGCGCGATGATCATGCTATATCCAGACGAAAGCTGCGACGTCAACAACACCCCCCCCCTTATACCTATCTTCCTTCCTTCACCCCCTAATACTTTCCTTCCTTCACCCCCTAATACTTTCCTTCCTTCACCCCCCCCCTAATACTTTCCTTCCTTCACCCCCCCCTAATACTTTCCTTCCTTCACCCCCCCCCTAATACTTTCCTTCCTTCACCCCCCCCCCCTAATACTTTCCTTCCTTCACCCCCCTAATACTTTTCTTCCTTTACCCCCCCCCTAATACTTTCCTTCTTTATCCGCTCAAAATATTGCTGCTAGGCATGATAGTTATAATGGTTCGTAATGGCTGGTAACAATTGAACACTGACGCCATCCCATATAACGTTGAGGTTCAACCTGGAAACGAACTTTAACCTAGAAACGTATTTTGCAATGAAATTACCAAGCTTAAAGCACATTGGGGTTCCTTTTCTGACCCCCGTTCTGTGACTATTTTTCTTCACCCATAGGATGGGTATGTGTGTTTACTAAATAAACTATTCAAATGATAGTTGGGGAGAGTATGTATTTTAAGTGTGTCAGCATGGCGAAGACTGAGGGGGCGTGGAGGGGGGGATGTCTAGGTAGCAGTAGGACGGAGATTACGTTAGTTCCTCCTCTGTTTATTTATAGTACAAGGGCGAGCCATTCAGGGGGATGGAGGGCAGGGCGGGCCGCTAACAACGTGCACTTTCTCTCGTGCCGGCGTAAACGCCACGGAGAAACACGTGTTGTGGAGGAGTTGCAAGATACGTCGTCTTCCCCCTTATTGTTTTATTTCTTGTGGTGTCCTATTTCTGGGATGGGTTGGCTGGGTGTGTTATGACCCGGGCCATAAGGAATTTGGGATACGTGACACGCAAGCGTGCATCTGCCCTCCTTTCTCAACCCGGTCCCGTTCCGCACTGGCAATAGCTCTCTTGGTTCCGGTTCCGCATTGATAATAGCTCCGTTCCAGTTCCACAATACCAATAGCTCTATGTTCCAGTCTCACAGTGACAATAGTTCCCTGTTCCAGTCCCACACTTTTTTAACACATTTAGCTACATGTGCAATGGTGCAGCTACCCAAGACTATATGAAGGGGAGTACAGCGTGTCAAAAAACTAGCTACGTGATGCTAAAAATCCCCATCACACAGGATGGTTAGTCATAAGTGCATGTGATAAGAAGTCTGCACTGGCATACTCTGGTTGCATCATCAACACAAGGGTGAATAAGGCAGCAGTGATACTAAACGTCCCCATCTCGCAGGATGGTTAGTCATACAGGGCCACATGTTCAGTTCAGTAGCCTGCACTGGCAAATTTTAGGTGCATTATAAGGATATCCTCAAAAACATGAGTGAATAAAGTAATTGCAGAACTCCAGGTACCTGATGCCAATGGGTCTGAATGGTCTGATAACTTGGCATTCGGTGAAATATTTGTGGGAGATCAAGCCCCAGTTCCTGCTCACAGAGTTTGCAACTGAAGTGCTCAGGATTGGGAGATCCGTCACCTGTAGCCACCTGCTACAGATGGCAGGTGGCTACCCACCTAACGGTAACCCAACCTGATTCTGGCAACCATTGTGTTGCAGTCTCGTGGACGTTTTGTGCTGCCCATAAACATGTTACAGATCTGAACAAATCGACTATAGCTTTCTAACTGTGCCCCCAAAATAATACACATTGCCTTTAGACTGTGGTATAAAAATCTGAGGCTGTTAACGTGATCGGATGGACGATCAAAATTCCACACCTCTACAGTACAGTACAGTATTCGCATAACGGTATTGAAAGTTCAGTCGCGTTCACTGTTTTGAGGCGTCGTGAAAAAGTTGGATATTTAGAATGTTGCAGTTACAAAAATTTTAATTATACATTATGTTTAAGAACAGTATTATGGTGGTTTGTTAGCAAATGGAGTAGTATATGTGACTAATTTAGCAGATGTATTGAAGCTAGTAACAAACCTTCACCCATCTATGATGGGGACTGTCAAGCGTAGTAGCAGTGTTGATCACTGATGCAAGTATGCACACCATCTAGTATTTCTTACTCTCTCAAAAGCAGTTTCCACTAAAATAAAAAAAATATTTCTTACGCAAGTGCACATAGCACCTATTACGCAAGTGCACATAACACCCCGTGTGCAGACTGGGGTGTTATGTGTACTTGCGTAACACCCCCCCCCCCCCCGAAAGCCAGCAAGCAACCTTGGTGGATGACTAGCAGGCTGGCCGGGACCTTGTGGTGGCGCGAAACACCACAGCCAACGGACGTGCACACCTTGTACTGGAGCCTGCCCTTCACGCACTCCTGTGATGTTGCTCTTGTCCTCCCAAATACCTGCGCTTGTTAACAGTATGTGATGGGTTGGCACCCTCTGGCGGGGTGGCACCCTCTGACGGGGGTGGCACCCTCTGGCGGGGGTGGCACCCTCTGGCGGGGGTGGCACCCTCTGGCGGGGGTGGCACCCTCTGGCGGGGGTGGCACCCTCTGGCGGGGGTGGCACCCTCTGGCGGGGGTGGCACCCTCTGGCGGGGTGGCACCCTCTGGCGGGGGTGGCACCCTCTGGCGGGGTGGCACCCTCTGGCGGAGTGGCACCCTCTGGCGGGGTGGCACCCTCTGGCGGGGGTGGCACCCTCTGGCGGGGGTGGCACCCTCTGGTGGGGGTGGCGGACTCTGGCGGGGGTGGCACCCTCTGGCGGGGGTGGCACCCTCTGGCGGGGGTGGCACCCTCTGGCGGGGGTGGCACCCCTCTGGCGGGGGTGGCACCCTCTGGCGGGGGTGGAGGACGGTGGCGGGGTGGCGGACTCTGGCGGGGGTGGCGGACTCTGGCGGGGGTGGAGGACTGTGGCGGGGTGGCGGACTCTGGCGGGGGTGGAGGACTGTGGCGGGGTGGCGGACTCTGGCGGGGGTGGCGGACTCTGGCGGGGTGGCGGGGGTGGAGGACTCTGGCGGGGTGGCGGACTCTGGCGGGGGTGGAGGACTCTGGCGGGGTGGCGGACTCTGGCGGGGTGGCGGACTCTGGCGGGGGTGGAGGACTCTGGCGGGGTGGCGGACTCTGGCGGGGGTGGAGGACTCTGGCGGGGTGGCGGACTCTGGCGGGGGTGGAGGACTCTGGCGGGGTGGCGTACTCTGGCGGGGGTGGAGGACTCTGGCGGGGTGGCGGACTCTGGCGGGGTGGCGGACTCTGGCGGGGTGGCGGACTCTGGCGGGGGTGGAGGACTCTGGCGGGGTGGCAGGACTCTGGCGGGGTGGCGGACTCTGGCGGGGGTGGAGGACTCTGGCGGGGGTGGAGGACTCTGGCGGGGGTGGCGGACTCTGGCGGGGTGGCGGACTCTGGCGGGGGTGGAGGACTGGCGGGGGTGGAGGACTCTGGCGGGGTGGCGGACTCTGATAACCCATTATTTAATATTTATGTATTACGGAGGATAAATATTTCAATGCTTTTTCTCCACCAGTGTCGCGCCATTATGTGTATCAACATCTGGTAGCAATTTGTTACAAAAAATTATTGGACGTAGGGTAATTTCCTCATACTAAAGTTGTATGAATACAGTGTCGGTGTATATTTCTGAAGTTAACCGGTGTTGTTGGTATCTGCCTGCATACCTGAGGTTGTAGCGGTGCATTGTGGATATTTGCTTGTCTGCGCGTTCCCGCCACACTAACCTAACCTAGACAGATTTTCATACGTACACTGTATATTTCAGGCAATTTAGGTTTGATGGTTAATTGAACCAAAATGTAAAGCTTGTTAGATTTTGATGAGTTTAACTTTCATATTACTTGGGTATTGTCATAACCGTTATTCTAGAAATACACTGAGAGAACTCGTAAGGGCTCCCCTTTACTCTGGGAACAGTTGTTGGCTCTGGCAGTGTTGGGTGGGGGTGATACTGCACAAGTCTCACTGTATGACTTGTGTTTCCGGTTAAAGGTCACTATTTACAATTATCATGCTGTAATTTCCACATGAATATATTATTATACATTGTCCTTTGTGTGTGTGTGTGCGCGCAATTCATTTACTCTTAACGAACCGATTCAATATCACCTATCATCGTCATCTTACCCCTCCCCCCTTGCCTTTGTTATTCCCTTGTATTTCTGCGGTGTGTGATGCAATAAGTAAGTGTTGGGGCTGGTTAGTGTGATGTGTGCTAGGGTTGTTAAGAGGCGCGTGTTGAGGGCGACCCTGCACACCACCTTCCCTGCCAACCCCACCATAGCCAACTTTTTGTTTACGTACGGAATTTGGTGTGTTGGTGGGTGTAAATTATGGATCTAGATGTTTCTATAAATATAGTACGGCTTTCTTCGCCTTTCGTTTCCAAACTGCCTTAAGAATATCCAAGCGGGATTCCTTTCAAGCGCAAGGGCCGGATATGCACAGATATAATTATGCTGTTTGATCAATATCTCAAGAATGCTGCCGCAAAATTGCTTTACATTTGGGGTACATTAATTTCTCTCTCCCCCATACCCCTCCCTCGCTCACAAGACTGAGCCCATCCGACGCGTCCACACGGTAGCGGAAGGGGAGAGACGGGTCTGTTATTCTTCACTGTTTATACTGCTACCTGGGTAAAGGCGAATAAAAGCCATTTTAGGGATGTGGAGAGCGTTGGGTGGCAGGGAGAGGTTGGGGGGTGTTTGCAGGGAGGGAGGGGGGGGGGTCATGTTTTTTCTATTATTTATTATTTTCTACCACAGACGTGGCCACACATTTACAATACTAACCAGCATATATACATTTTCTTCTGTCCTCTAAGGACAGGGTGAGAGATTTGTGAAACATAGTTCAGGGATTTATTGAACAATCAACCACAGAAGGTCTTTGTTGTGCTTTTAAAATGCTAGGCTAAGCTACATACGTAAATACATAGATACACAGATTTATGTATGCTACATAAAGTGTTCGATGTGTCTTTTACAGTGTCATTAATGTGCATTTACAAAGGTGAAATGTTATTCTGATCAGCTTCCACATATAATTTATACACACACACATACACACATATACATATACATGATCACCACATTCAAGATTCTGAATGGAATTGATAGGGTAGATAAAGACAGGCTATTTAACACAAGGGGCACACGCACAAGGGGACACAGGTGGAAACTGAGTGCCCAAATGAGCCACAGAGATATTAGAAAGAACTTTTTTAGTGTCAGAGCGGTTGACAAATGGAATGCATTAGGAAGTGATGTGGTGGAGGCTGACTCCATACACAGTTTCAAGTGTAGATATGATAGAGCCCAGTAGGCTCAGGAACCTGTACACCTGTTGATTGACGGTTGAGAGGCGGGACCAAAGAGCCAGAGCTCAACCCCCGCAAACACAACTAGGTGAGTATACATACATACATACATACATACATACATACATACATACATACATACATACACACACATACATTTGTCTCTCTTACTCTGACAGGGTGAGATAGCTGATTAGAGAAACTAGTGTGCAATTAAGAACTTAACCACTGAAGGTGATTAAGATGCTTTTACAAGCTCAGGTTATATAGTTACATCACATACATACATTGTATAATTGATACATTACATGGTCAATCTTGGGTAAGTCCTATATATCATCAAGTGTTCCAGTATTCATATAGTATTTACAAAGTTCAACATACCTCAGCCCAGGAGGGCGAAAGTCAGTCAATATGGGACATTCTACAATATAATGTTCAAGTGAGTGCATGTTTTCTCTTTCACAAAGTTGACACATTGTGTACTCAACATGGGTTCATGGTGGTAGGGAGTTGGCTGCCGGGGGGGGGGGGTGTTTGGTTGCAGATTGTTGCATAAACGATTTCCCACTCCATAATTCAAAATTATATCAACACTTATTGTGACATTTCTACATTTCTGTAATTAATGCATGGGAACTAGTGGTGTTTGCCAATGTTTATGAAGCAGAACACGGCAGCTACTAATTACGACATGGAGAAACTTTAGGGATGATCAGGAAAATAATTACTTGATTTCAATCCATATAAATGCAAACTATTGAGAATCGAGGAGGGAGCAAGTAGACCCATTACACAGCCGTGAATTAAAATGGAGACTACTTCCCGAATCGGCCAAAAATTAAGGCTATTGACCTGACCTCAAAGTACAAAGTCCTAGCCTAACCAGGATCTGGATTCACAAAGCAGTTACGTAAGTATTTACGAACGTGTACATCTTTCTTCAATCTTTGACGGCTTTGGTTACATTTGTTAAACAGTTTACAAGTATGAAAACTTCTCAATCAACTGTTGTTATTGTTATAAACAGCCTCCTGGTGCTTCGGAGCTCATTAACTGTTTAACAATTGTAAACAAAGCCACCAAAGATTGAGAAAAGATGTACAGGTTCGTAAGTGCGTGCGTAACTGCTCCGTGAATCTGGCCCCAGAAACGTACGAACCCCAGCATCTCTCAGCCAGTTCTCGCATACAAAGATCCAAGCTCGTTAATCCAGCCGCCAAACCCCTGTTTGTGAATGAAAAGCGGTTTATTCATAACCCGTCCTCAGACGCATTCATCAGTTTTAACTTGCTGTTCAGTAAAAATATTAATTTCTCAAATATCAATTATTATATATTAGCATATTTAGACACAGGTTAGGTTAGGTGTTTAGGTTCTGTTGGCGATTATTTGTATTGGTAATACGTTGGTGAAGCATTTATAGCGTTGTGGTTCAAACAAAAGTCGTCAGTGAAGCACTTGTTCCGGAAGTGTTCGAACGAAATCAGTTTTGAGTCGTGTGTAAACTGTTTTTCATTCATAAACAGGTGGGTTGGAGGGTGCATGGAATCACTTTTGGGTCTTTGTTTGGAGGACGGGCTGTTACTCTGGACTCACAACTGATGATGTCCAAACACTTCCAAAACAAATGCTTCGCTCACGGCTTCTGTTCGAACCACAATTCAATAAATGCTTCACCCACGTACTTCAAATACAAATAATCGCCAACAGAACCTAAACACCTAACCTAACCTACGCCTAGTTATACATAGATTTTTTTTACATGTAATAATATCAATTTATATATGAGAACAAACCAATTTTTAATACACAGTACGTTTAAAATTGATGAATGCGTCTGGGAATGACGGCTGCTGCTTTCAACAGCCTAGCGTGCAATCCGTTATCTTACAAATTACGTTGCTTTTCGCTAGTATGCGCTACGGCCAAAAAGGCCGTAATTTGAAAATGAAAAATAATTGAAAATAAATGTTGGATTTATTTTTTCCAAAAACAGCAAGGGTCCTCTGGTAGATTAGGAGGGCAGGAAATTCTAAGGTTTCTAAACGTCATGAAAACCGTTAATTGAAAATTTCCTCTCCTAACCTATAGCCTAAGCCAGAGGATCCAAAACAGGAAACTGGACTGTACGTCACTTTCGTGATCAGATTTCATTTTGAATTGCGTTCATTTTTAGCCTGAGTGCGCATACGAGCGAAAAACGACGTAATTTGAAAGAGAACGGGTTGTAGTGGGAGGACGGGTTGCATCTCGCCAAATCTAACCTACCAAGTATAGAAAACGTAGATATGTGTGAGCCGCTACTTTTCATTATATTTTGCAGTGTATACGTTTGGGAGCATAAGATGCAAAAGGTTGAGGTGCCGGGTTGCACATACATGTCGCCATCAGTACAGGCGAAACTGGCCAACATCATAATAGGAACCTAGGAGAGGCGGCGTTCAGAGCATTGTACACAAAATATGAGAGAGCTTTCCCTGGCTTAAGCCGCCCCAGCGTGCAACACTTGCCTAGAGACGTGAAACTAAGCAACAAAAGGGTCTGCGGCATGCAACAAATCTCTGCCAGAACCTGTATGATTAAACTATAAGTAAAGGCTGAAGGAGCTGAATCTCACCACACTTGAAGAGAATCAGAATCGAGGAAATATTCGAACGACATACAAGATTATCGGGAGTGGGTGAAGATGACAAGGTACAAGGCAGGGTAGAACAAGAGGACGTGTACAGTACCAAGTTCAAGTATGTTTATTGAGACAAGAAAGAAATACATTTCAAAGGGACAGAGTACAGTACGTGGATGAAGTTCTGAGAGTTCTACTCCCCAGAGTCCGGGCCGGACCAGGCCCGGCCCGGACTCTGGGGAGTAGAACTCTCTCACTTTACATCTTAGTCCATGAGGGACTTCACTTTACATCTTAGTCCATGAGGGACTTCACTTTACATCTTAGTCCATGAGGGACTTCACTTTACATCTTAGTCCATGAGCTTGTAGCGGCCCGCCAGCCAACATATTCACTATAGCCCCGTTGGTCCGGCACTTCAAGACAAAACTGGACAGTTTTTTCTTGAACACTTCCACGTTTGTTCCGGCAATTTTGTTTGTACTCGCTGGGAGGATGTTGAACAACCGTGAACCTCTGATGTTAATATAGTGTTCTCTCATTGCGTCTACGGCACCTCGACTCTTCACGGCCTCTATTCAGCATTTCCTGCCATATCGGTCGCTCCAGTATGTTGTTTACTGTACAAATTCGGGACCTGGCCCCTCTAGTATCTTCAGTATCTTCCATGTATATATTATATGATACCTCTCTACTCCCCCTTTCAGGAGTACGTTTTGGGAGCTTTGAGACGGTCTGGGTAATTTAGGTGTTCATACTATTCAAATCGCTGGTGCTGGTCAAGGCGGGACAGCACCAGTGATTTGAATAGTATGAGCATTGAGATGGGATCATTTAAGATCATCAACCATTTAAGTGGTTGGGCACCATTCCTCTCCCCCGTCTTATCCCAAATCCTTATCCTGATCCCTTCCAAGTGCTATATAGTCGTAATGGCTTGGCGCTTTCCCTTGAAAATTCCCTTCCCTTTACAGAAGAGAGATGGTTGGGTAGTCTGCATTTTTCTGGACCTACAAAAAAGGCTTTTGATAGTCCCACATAAAAGGTTTCTAGAAACTGGAATGTACTGGAGGTGTGACTGGTAAACTGATATGGATGAACAATTTTCTGACAGAAAAAATGAGTGCGGTAATGAGAGACAATGTATCAGACTGGAGAAGTGTTACTAGTGGAGTGCCACAGGGTTCAGTTCTTGCACCAATAATGTTCAGTGCCTACATAAACGATCTACCAGATGGAATACAGAATTATATGAACATGTTTGCAGATGATGCCAAGCTACTAGGGACAGAGGTTGACCTGTATATTAAGCTGCCACCTGAGAACCACTTAAACAATATTGTGCCAGGAGCCTATGCTACGCTTTCCAACGTCAGAATCGCTTCCAGAACTGAAAAACAAAAGCCACGAGGAAAGGCTGAAGGTGTTAGATATACCATAGCTAGAAGATAGTAGACAAAGAGGTGATATGATCACTACATGCAAAATATTTAACAGGAATCGACAAAATTGACAAAGCAGATTTCGTGAAACCTGCATCTGCAAGAAGAGGTCATAATAGACAACCAAAGGAAACAAAACTGTCGGAATCAAGAAAATTGAAAGTGAACTTTTGCAAACAGTGGTAGACGGTTGGAACACATTGAATGAGAAGATGGTGGAGGCCAAAACCGTCAGTAGCTTCAAAGCGTCATATGAGAGAGTACTGAAAGGTGTGTGATATAATAATCTCGCTCACCCACTTTGATAACAAGGCATCCATATGGAGGACAGGACACATGGAGGTATAAACCTAGACATAGGAACTGTCCAGGTTAGAGGGAGACGTGAGGGAACTAACAAGCGTCAATGATGTGCCAGCGTTGCTAGGTCCAGCCTAGCAACGGAGCCGGTCGGCCGAGCGGACAGCACGCTGGACTTGTGATCCTGTGGTCCCGGGTTCGATCCCGGGCGTCGGCGAGAAACAATGGGAAGTTTCTTTCACCCTATGCCCCTGTTACCTAGCAGTAAAATAGGTACCTGGGTGTTAGTTAGCTGTCACGGGCTGCTTCCTGGAGGTGTAGGCCTGGTTGAGGACCGGGCCGCGGGGACACTAAAGCCCCGAAATCATCTCAAGATAACCTCAAGATAGCCTTCACACAGGGAAGCAGACAACGTCCATATCGCAAGAACCGGTTGGAGTATGCAGTAACCGCTGCATCCTTACATCTAATATAGAAATAGGCAAACACTGGTTTGGAAATAGGGTTGCTCTATATGTTTGAAAAAGTTACCTAGTAACATCATAGAAGCGAATTTGCTATAAAGTTTCCAGCAGAATGGTCATTGGTGGAAGTACTTATATTGCCAGTAGTACTTGATATGAACTAGTCCAGAGTGGGCGTGGTTGGACTAGTTCACGAGTGGGCGTGGTTGGACTAGTTCACGAGTGGGCGTGGTTGGACTAGTTCACGAGTGGGCGTGGTTGGACTAGTTCACGAGTGGGCGTGGTTGGACTAGTTCACGAGTGGGCGTGGTTGGACTAGTTCACGAGTGGGCGTGGTTGGACTAGTTCACGAGTGGGCGTGGTTGGACTAGTTCACGAGTGGGCGTGGTTGGACTAGTTCACGAGTGGGCGTGGTTGGACTAGTTCACGAGTGGGCGTGGTTGGACTAGTTCACGAGTGGGCGTGGTTGGACTAGTTCACGAGTGGGCGTGATTGGACTAGTACACAAGAACACAAGCACAAGTTGGGTTGCCTCACTAACCTGGTGTCCATCTCCGGGTTAGTGAGGTAGAATTTCAGCTTCTAAGCCAGTGGGGTTTGTGATGTCAGTGTTCCGAGACCCAGAGCTTCACTTCTCACCTGCTTATAAAGCCCCTTTAGAGGTCAAAGGATACGAGACAGACTAAGTGTGTTCCCTTAGGGATGAACCCTGTGATCCTGTTCTCCACAAACCCGTCCAGGTGCCAACCTTGTCTGGTTATGATTTATGAGGCTGTTGCTTGCAGCTGCCTGCAGGCCCACATGTCCATCACAGCCCAGCTGATCCGGCACTTCCTGCGGGAGCTTGTCCAGTTGCAACCTATCCTCCGTGTTTAGATAATACGTATATACTATCTAAACAGGGAGGATATCTAAACATAGTTTGTACTATGGTGCACATAGTTACACTATGTGCACCATAGTACAAACATTGACCTACTAAGCAATTATATAGTAGAATTTGGTACTGTTCACGTTATAGTCTGAAAAAATGAAGTTAAAAATTAAAGTTAAATATTCCTAGGCCTAGTATAGTATACTTATGTACTATATTAGGCCTCAGATAGCGTGTATTAGGCCTAGAACCGGTCTAGGCTAGTATTTTGTCTTTGCAACATAAATAGAAAATCTCCGGTTTGTCCAAATTCAACAGTACCGATTTCTTTATTGCGTTGTACGTCGGTATATGTAATATGGTCAGCATCGTTACTACAAGTACTACCAAAGTAGCAGCATGGCCTGCCGATTGTCATCAGGAAACATTCACTTATTTTCCGGCAATATTTCGTATATTTACTGGAACAAGGTTGGAGAGTGACGGGTGTGTGTGGGGGGCTGGACTCCTTATGTTACGGAGACGCCGTGTGCGCGGCTTTATCTTGTTGCGTTAATAACATTTCTCTGGTAATCTCCCTACACAAATCTTGATACTGGTGATCTGTTCGGTGACCAGGAAAAGTGGTCTGTGATTAAAGTAATGAGTTGCAAGTGGTGTACTAGTCTCCGTATCGTCTTCATCACGTAGCAGGGTCACACAGCAGGGTCACACGAGTCAAGTATACTCATCTCTAGTGTAGAACTTTGTTCTCTCTTGTATATTGGCTGTTTTCCAACTGTCTGGTATTTCTCTTGTTTTCTGTGTTGTATAGGTGCGGTACATCTTGAGGAGCGGAGCTTTCCGGGCTTCAGGCACTAAAGTATTCTAGAGGGAATCATATCCAGAGCCTGTTATTGCCTCTGAGGTGCTCCTTCACCCATCACTGTGTGCTCCAGTATCACTTGCTGGGATCCTATCCCACTTCCGCTTGTTGTCTTTGTTAATTTTGTTGTGTGTATAATGTGTGTGATGGTTGGGGAGAGGGGAGGGGGGGTGGTTATGAGAGGCCGAGGACTGGATGGTGTGGTCTATTTCTAGTTGGGCATGTGTGGTGTTGGTGGCTGAGGGCCAGGTGAGGGCTGTGGTGGCTGCCTGTGGTAGGAGGCAGGGGGGAGGGTGGTGGTGGTGGTGGTGGTACAGAGAGTGGGAGCAGCAGCAGCAGCAGGAGTGGGGACAACGGTGTTGGCGGCGCCAGGGGGGTTCACCTGTGACTAGTGTGAGTGTGCTCGTGGCGTGTGCTTCACCACCACCAGCAGCAGTCTTGTTCCTGCTGCCCGCCGCCTCTACCCTCCTCACTCGTCGTCACACTATGTGCAAGAAGGATGATGGCGTCCCTACACAACACAACCACCAGCTTGCCGCTGACCACCACCACAACCACACCACACCACCACAGTCCCAGCATCAGTCGCAGTATCAGTCCGAATCCCAGCAGCAGGAGCAGCAGCAGCAGCAGCAGCAGGAGCAGCAGCAGCAACAGCAGCAGGTGCCCCAGCTCAGCAAGGTGAGTAGAGAAGCATTAGGGGTGAGGAAAGGCCAAGGAAGGGACGCACGCATGGAGCATAGCAGCATGGCCCAGTAGGCACAGGTCTATTCTGGTCTAGTCCACAGCGTAAGACACTGCCGGCGCCGTCTCCACACTGTCAGCCCCCAACCATCACAACACCCACGCATTCGCCCACGCCCCATCACCCCTCCCCACAACGCCCACGCCCCCCTTCTCACCACGCCATACTCCTCACCACGCCATACTCCTCACCACGCCCACGCCCCACCACCCCTCCCCACCACGCCCCCTCCCCACCACGCCACACTCCATGCTACCCAATGCCCACACCCTTCCCACTTACTGTGCTTCCACGCCCTTTACCCCCCCCCCCTCATAACCCCACCCACCCTATTCCTGATATACCACTAACGCCGTGACCTGGTAGTGGCGCCACGTGGTGACTTGACCTCGTAGGTTTATATTTTCCTTAACGTACTTGAGTGTGTGAACATTTGTGCAGCTACCCCAAGCTGTGTGTGTGTGTGTGTGTGTGTGTGTGTGTGTGTGTGTGTGTGTGTGTGTGTGTGTGTGACTAAAGCCTTCATCTCTCACAATGGTTGATAATACACGAGCAAGTTTAGTGATGAATGAACTTTTGATATTTGCCTCCCCCCCCCTCGCCCCGACCCTAGTTAAGTTTAGTGTTGCATATTATCACCCTAATCTATGCAGGTTCGGCTTTAGACCTATTTGTCCTATTTAGACTCGATATTCACGGGGGTCCCGGTGACCACAGGGGAACCCGCACCCTGGTTGCAACTTCCAGGTTCGAGACATAAGAGATGCCTCACAAAAGAGGCTCGGGAGAGGTCAGGGAACAAAAACAATTAAAACAAATAATAGTAAAACTGAAAATCAGTTAAGTGACAATTCTCGCCGAATTTAATAGTAACTTTTCGAAACCATATGTGTAGCTTTTCTAAGGTGGTGCACGGGTGCTGTGACGTGACTGGTGGTGGTGGTGCACGGGTGCTGTGACGTGACTGGTGGTGGTGGTGGTGCACGGGTGCTGTGACGTGACTGGTGGTGGTGCACGGGTGCTGTGACGTGACTGGTGGTGGTGGTGCACGGGTGCTGTGACGTGACTGGTGGTGGTGGTGCACGGGTGCTGTGACGTGACTGGTGGTGGTGGTGGTGCACGGGTGCTGTGACGTGACTGGTGGTGGTGGTGCACGGGTGCTGTGACGTGACTGGTGGTGGTGGTGGTGCACTGGTGCTGTGACGTGACTGTTGGTGGTGGTGGTGCACGGGTGCTGTGACGTGACTGGTGGTGGTGGTGCACGGGTGCTGTGACGTGACTGGTGGTGCACGGGTGCTGTGACGTGACTGGTGGTGGTGGTGCACGGGTGCTGTGACGTGACTGTTGGTGGTGGTGGTGCACGGGTGCTGTGACGTGACTGGTGGTGGTGGTGCACGGGTGCTGTGACGTGACTGGTGGTGGTGGTGTTGCACGGGTGCTGTGACGTGACTGGTGGTGGTGGTGCACGGGTGCTGTGACGTGACTGGTGGTGGTGCACTGGTGCTGTGACGTGACTGTTGGTGGTGGTGGTGCACGGGTGCTGTGACGTGACTGGTGGTGGTGCACGGGTGCTGTGACGTGACTGGTGGTGGTGGTGCACGGGTGCTGTGACGTGACTGGTGGTGGTGGTGGTGCACGGGTGCTGTGACGTGACTGGTGGTGGTGGTGCACGGGTGCTGTGACGTGACTGGTGGTGGTGGTGGTGCACTGGTGCTGTGACGTGACTGTTGGTGGTGGTGGTGCACGGGTGCTGTGACGTGACTGGTGGTGGTGGTGCACGGGTGCTGTGACGTGACTGGTGGTGGTGGTGCACGGGTGCTGTGACGTGACTGGTGGTGGTGGTGCACGGGTGCTGTGACGTGACTGTTGGTGGTGGTGGTGCACGGGTGCTGTGACGTGACTGGTGGTGGTGGTGCACGGGTGCTGTGACGTGACTGGTGGTGGTGGTGGTGCACGGGTGCTGTGACGTGACTGGTGGTGGTGGTGGTGCACGGGTGCTGTGACGTGACTGGTGGTGGTGGTGCACGGGTGCTGTGACGTGACTGGTGGTGGTGGTGCACGGGTGCTGTGACGTGACTGGTGGTGGTGGTGCACGGGTGCTGTGACGTGACTGGTGGTGGTGGTGCACGGGTGCTGTGACGTGACTGGTGGTGGTGGTGGTGCACGGGTGCTGTGACGTGACTGGTGGTGGTGGTGCACGGGTGCTGTGACGTGACTGTTGGTGGTGGTGGTGGTGCACGGGTGCTGTGACGTGACTGGTGGTGGTGGTGCACGGGTGCTGTGACGTGACTGGTGGTGGTGGTGGTGCACGGGTGCTGTGACGTGACTGGTGGTGGTGGTGGTGCACGGGTGCTGTGACGTGACTGGTGGTGGTGGTGCACGGGTGCTGTGACGTGACTGGTGGTGGTGGTGGTGCATGGGTGCTGTGACGTGACTGGTGGTGGTGGTGCACGGGTGCTGTGACGTGACTGGTGGTGGTGGTGCACGGGTGCTGTGACGTGACTGGTGGTGCACGGGTGCTGTGACGTGACTGGTGGTGGTGGTGGTGCATGGGTGCTGTGACGTGACTGGTGGTGGTGGTGGTGCACGGGTGCTGTGACGTGACTGGTGGTGGTGGTGCACGGGTGCTGTGACGTGACTGGTGGTGGTGGTGGTGCACGGGTGCTGTGACGTGACTGGTGGTGGTGGTGGTGCACGGGTGCTGTGACGTGACTGGTGGTGGTGGTGGTGCACGGGTGCTGTGACGTGACTGGTGGTGGTGGTGCACGGGTGCTGTGGCGTGACTGGTGGTGGTGGTGGTGCACGGGTGCTGTGACGTGACTGGTGGTGGTGCACGGGTGCTGTGACGTGACTGGTGGTGGTGGTGGTGGTGCACGGGTGCTGTGACGTGACTGGTGGTGGTGGTGGTGCACGGGTGCTGTGACGTGACTGGTGATGGTGGTGCACGGGTGCTGTGGCGTGACTGGTGGTGGTGGTGCACGGGTGCTGTGACGTGACTGGTGGTGGTGGTGGTGCACGGGTGCTGTGACGTGACTGGTGGTGATGGTGGTGCACGGGTGCTGTGGCGTGACTGGTGGTGGTGCACGGGTGCTGTGACGAGACTGGTGGTGGTGGTGCACGGGTGCTGTGGCGTGACTGGTGGTGGTGGTGGTGCACGGGTGCTGTGGCGTGACTGGTGGTAATGGTGCACGGGTGCTGTGACGTGACTGGTGGTGGTGCACGGGTGCTGTGACGTGACTGGTGGTGGTGGTGCACGGGTGCTGTGACGTGACTGGTGGTGGTGGTGGTGCACGGGTGCTGTGACGTGACTGGTGGTGGTGGTGGTGGTGCACGGGTGCTGTGGCGTGACTGGTGCACGGATGCTGTGGCGTGACTGGTGGTGGTGGTGCACGGGTGCTGTGACGTGACTGGTGGTGGTGGTGGTGCACGGGTGCTGTGACGTGACTGGTGGTGGTGGTGCACGGGTGCTGTGACGTGACTGGTGGTGGTGGTGGTGCACGGGTGCTGTGACGTGACTGGTGGTGGTGGTGGTGCACGAGTGCTGTGACGTGACTGGTGGTGGTGGTGGTGCACGGGTGCTGTGACGTGACTGGTGGTGGTGGTGGTGCACGGGTGCTGTGACGTGACTGGTGGTGGTGCACGGGTGCTGTGGCGTGACTGGTGGTGGTGGTGCACGGGTGCTGTGACGTGACTGGTGGTGGTGGTGCACGGGTGCTGTGGCGTGACTGGTGGTGGTGGTGCACGGGTGCTGTGACGTGACTGGTGGTGGTGGTGCACGGGTGCTGTGGCGTGACTGGTGGTGGTGGTGCACGGGTGCTGTGACGTGACTGGTGGTGCACGGGTGCTGTGACGTGACTGGTGGTGGTGGTGGTGCACGGGTGCTGTGACGTGACTGGTGGTGGTGCACGGGTGCTGTGACGGGACTGGTGTGTGCACCAAGAGCTGTGTGCGCGTGTGGTGAAGTCCAGCTGTCAGTTGTGTAAACAGGGAGATGTGCTGATAACATGGAAGTGCTTGCCATTACGCGGTGGCTGACCCGTACCGTGCACTCACTGACCCGTACCGTGCACTCACTGACCCGTACCGTGCACTCACTGACCCGTCACTTCCACCACAGCATCACCACCCTGGACCGTGTAGCAATACACCACCACTTAAACGTAGAGGCCACAAGTGAGGGATCTACAGGGGAAACTTGAGACGGTGAGTCGACTATCAACACTACACGAAATTGTAAAGCGGATCAGCTCGATCAGCCCCCCGGCAGTTACAGAAGTCGGGCCTCGATTTGAACGCTGCAGTGAAACTACTGAATCACTGACAGATTATACAGGATATACGGGAACAGTTCGACGACCATGAACAACCCTCTATTGAAAAATGGTGAGCGCAAGTGCGAAGACGTTGGGAAGAGGAAGTAACATTACGGTGGAGCAGAGAGCGCGCCAGGCACTGCGCCGGGCGAGCACCACTAGTACCATCACCAGTACCATCACCAGTACCACTACCAGCACCACCACCAGTACCACCACCAGTACCACCACCAGTACCACCACCACCACCAGCACCACCACCAGTACCACCACAACCTGGTCAAGCCTTAGCTGAACCACATGACACTGTAACTCTTTCTGCAAATTGTACATTTAAAGACAATTTTGAAGGCGATGCAGACAGAAGACTCCAAAAACGGACTGAAGCGACCATTTTGTTCACCATTCTCGGCTACGATGTAGTGACAGCGTTCCAATGATTGTGACCAACGGTATTGGTGTAAAGTTATTCACAAAATTGAAAAGGATCAATAACCATGTGCGTAGTACGATCTGCATCGCTGGTCTTACTGAGTGCTGAACACCAACCTTTAACGAGAGTAAACACACCCCAAACAATCGAGAACTTCGTGCGAATATAAGCCGGAAGGAAAATTCTCTTAATAAAATGCAATCCACAGTGATATGGATAACAACATTACGAGGCAAGGTTTAAAGTCTCAGTTGGCCACCAGTTAGGTACCCAACCTTAGTGTGAGCATCCATTGTGTGGGTGGAAGGACGAGTGTCGCACTGCTTGGACCCACAGTTCAAATCCTTCCATGAGCCAAGGGAATTAAATTGTCCTCTAGGTTTTGAACGTCTCACAAATATATTGTAACACTTGCTCCCAAGTTTGTTTATTTATTTATTTATTTACTTACATGAAGGTACATTGGGATTGTGAGGATACATAGCATAGTAATTACATTCTTGTAAAGCCACTAGTACGCGCAGCGTTTCGGGCAGAAAATATATGTGCTCATGAACCCGTGTGAAAGTGTGCGCTAATGAACCCGTGTGAAAGTGTGCGCTAATGAGCCCGTGTCACAAACACCACAACCAACTAAACCTTTCCACACTTGACATTAGATGACCCATCACTTTTTTTTTGCGATTGTTTTCGCTATTCCAGAGTTTTCTTTCGTAGTTGTGTAACACTTTGTGTACATTTTTCTGTAGTAGTAGTTTACGATTTATTTGTTTACGCACAAACCTTGGTGTTGCCTGTGCTCTCAACTTGTGTGTGAAAACTATTATGTGTATAGGTAGTAAAAGTGGCCCAGTGTGATATTTTTGGGGTTTAGGTCCGTGTAGCACGTAGTTCGGGCCCTGTTGACACTTTCCTCTCCCGCTCTTCTTCCTGTGAATAGTGACACTGTATTCACCTAGTTGTGCTTGCGGGGGTTGAGCTCTGCTTTTTCGGCCCACCTCTCAACTGTCAATCAATCAACTGTTACTATTTTTTTTTCCTCCACACCCTCTTCCCCCCAGGAAGCAGCCCGTAGCAGCTGTCTAACTCCCAGGTACCTACCTAGTGTTAGGTAACAGGGGCATCAGGGTGAAGGAAACTCTGCCTATTTGTTTTCCGCTGGTGCCGGGAATTGAACTCCGGTCCCTAGGTCCACGAGTCTAGAGCACTCTCCACTCAGCCACCAGTCCCCTACCAGGGTGGGTGGGTGGGTGGGTGGGTGGGTGGGTGGGTGGGTGGGTGTGTGTGTGTGTGTGTGTGTGTGTGTGTGTGTGTGTGTGTGTGTGTGTGTGTGTGTTTCGCATTACATGTGAGCTTAGACGAACGTATCTCTGTACGTAGGGTCTTGTTACATTAAAACAATAACACATTTTGAATTGCACAGAGCAGAGAACTCTGCTCTGTGCAATTCTGACTTTTCAAGATCAAATCATGGCAAGATACGCACACGTCAGTATATTTTGGGTTGGTGTTATTGTGAAATGTGGGGGGTGGGGGGTGGGGGGGGGGGGTAGCGAAGCTTGCCTGCTTGAAGCTGGCTGTGTCAGCTCGCCGCCCACCGGAAAGCTTAGTTTCGTGGTTTTCATCAAGAAGCATCAGCCTGGAGACGTGTGAATGGCACAGCAACTGGCTGTATGCATTAAGATTTCCACACTTGTAAAGTATATTGTTTCACCTAATAATTATTGACGAAGGAGGTGATGATCACTTGCATTACTTCATGCCTTGCCCTTTGATCATATGGTGTTAGTGTTGGTGAAGCTTTTGTGGGTGGTCGGGGTGTTGAAGCTGGTGGTTACTTTAGGGTGACAAGTTAATGCTGACAACCCAACTGTGGATGGGATTTATTTTTTGCTGGCACGGGAGAGTGCCGGTGGTTCGTGGCTGGTTGTATGGCGAGGTGTGCTGCGGGTTTGAATACAGTAGCATTTGAACACATGGATCATCCTCCTCTCCCTCCCTGCACAGCTATAAGTCTCGCAAATAAATTAAATACGTTAGTGAAAACAGTGCCTGTGTGTGTGTGTGTGTCATCAGGTCTGCTGTAGTGTTATGGTTTTGATGTTAGTGAGTGATATGTAGAGAACACGCGCACGCACGCGAACACTTCGGGTGCCATACTTGTCAGTAGTGGTAAGGTAGCGTCTGGTTCACCAAGCATTGCAGGGTTGCCAGATCCAAATTGCTGAAAGTTGCGAGCTGACGGTCTAAAAGTAGTAAAATTGTAATAAGAGAAGCCCAATGTTTTGTTTAGTGACTGATACGGGTTTCAAAGTAATATCCATTGTTATAAATCATAACAAATATTGTTATATATCATAAAATATCCATTGTTATATATCATAAAAAATATGATATGATGCGGTATATGAAGCATAATGGTTGTAGAATCCTTCCACGTCTTCACAGTTGTAGATTATCAAGACGATCTTCGTCTTCATCTACAACCTCATTCTTGTACATTGCAGACTCATATTTAAACATTAACATGAGTGATTCAAATGACGAGCAACAAGTTCCGTTTTCTTCAAGAAATGTTTTGATTCTTAAGATTGATGTCAAAAGCCCAAGTCCTATTCGATTTCTCAGTTTAGTTTTCACAGATTTTACTCTGGAAATGCCCGTTCAAACCAGGGCATTACTGATGGTAAGCTGTATATTTTCCCGTTCAAACCAGGGCATTACTGATGGTAAGCTGTATATTTTCCCGTTCAAACCAGGGCATTACTGATGGTAAGCTGTATATTTTCAATGCAAAGTGAGCGAGGTCACTCAGTATGGGATCGCCAGCAGGTAGAGAGTTATTGGTTTGGTCCAAAATGAGTATCCAGATGTTGGAAGTTGACCCTCACAAATGTTGGACCAGTCAATGGTTAACAGTAGGCGCCACTGACTTTCAGTTTCACTAAGCCTAAATTGGTCAGCTAGTACTAATGGAAGTTCTGAAAATGGTGGTCGTGTCTGGTTAAGGCATATGATAGGTGACAGATTTTTCACCTGTTTTAAAGTTTCAGCATTACTTAGAATACGAGAAAGAAGCCATTTACTAAAAAAATTATGGCATCTTTCTTGAATATTTTGAAACTTTTCCTGGGTTATAAAATTGTTTTGTCTGTTACTTGCCAGAAGTGATGAAAATTCGTAACCAATGTCCACTTTCTCCCGGGGCAGACATGTGGAATTGTAGTCCAAATTAACACGACGCTTTGCATGATGAGATGCACGATTCTTCTGAGTATTCCATGAGTGAAGTTTTCTAAGACAGTGTGAAGGCTACACTGATCTCCTTCTTTTTGATCAAGTAAATTCATCCTTTCAAAATCATTTACGATGGATTTGGGAAATGTGAAATATAGCTTACTGCTTGGGGGGGGGGGGGATCAGAGTACATTGAAACTAGTTGCCTTGCAACACTTATCACAAGAGGAAGAAGCTATTTGGTAATGAGTTGTTAAAGACTCCCACTGTTCTAACAGCCGCTTTACACTACCGCTCCTTGCCAACCATCGTCTTCCTGACAAAGGTATTAACTGTAAGGGATCTTTCCCATCATTTATCAATCTAACTTTCTAGATAACTTTCTCTCCTTAATGAAGATCTGTGGAACCAGCTGTAGCTTTCGGGATGAAGTATTAATGACAAATAAGGTTGGGAAATCTATGGCCCCTGGGGAGGATTACTTTGCCTTGCTGTTACTTGTTCTTTCAAAGGTTCCTAGGATTACCGTCCCCAGTGGCCCGTTCCCTGACCAAGCCACCTGCGGTAACTGGTCTAGTCAATCAGGCTGTTGGACGCGGCTGTGATTTGTACACATTACATTATAAAGGCATAAATAATCATCATTGAGTTTAACATTAATAGCCCAACTTGCTTTTAAATTAGCCCTGAAAGTAGCAAGTAGCGAAATTAAAAAAATTAGGAGCGCGGGGCTCTCAAAAGTAGCCCAATTCGCTACTTGTAGCCCAATCTAGCAATCCGTCCAAGCAACACTACTCCCTCACACGCCACTTACCTCATTTCACCAAGTGGTAGATCTGCATTCTCCTCACAACGATAAATTCGAAAAAAGTCATAAAGGTCGTACATAATCATTATTACTGATTACTATTATAATTTCCCTTAGCTGCAGGCGAATTGTCTTGGGGAACACTGTGTCCCGTGAACAGATCCATAGACTTGACAATGCTGATGTAAGATCAACAATGTACGAGTGTGAGAGTTCTCTCTGGGAGTGGTGTTAAGTGCTGCTCCAAGAGGTCGGGTGGCGGCCCTGTCGGCTCCTGAGGGACGGGCGAGATACTTGGGCCATCGCTCTCCTCCCTCACTGATCAAATGTTCACCTCGACCACCTGAAGCTCACCATGTCGGCTCTCTCCATTGGCTTAGACATGTCAAGCGAGCCATGGCATGTCACGTGATGGAAGTGATATCACTTTCATGCTATCATTTTTCAGTCTTAAACATTAATTTTTATGCATGGGAAATAAAAAAAACAAATAAGTTGTCATTTGTTTTATTAAAATATTCCATGTTGCTTATGGTGGAAAGGGCGCGTGTATGACTCTCACAGGGGGCAGATTAATGTGATACTGGGGTATAATATTAACACAACTCATTCATTAGAAAGGTTATGGATATATGCTGTACATTAATAGACATGAATTCATTTAACGGTATAAAAGATGGATATAGTTAATATGTGCGCTGTGGACACGTACTGGTGTAATAGGGGGATACAATGAGAGTGGAAGTTGTACAACGACCACACATACAAACAACTGTACAATAATTGTACACAATTTTACTATTTCAAGAGTTAATTGTGACACTTTATATCAGTTGATGAGTATTTAAATTAAAAATAGGATTTGGGATAA
Organism: Procambarus clarkii; assembly: GCF_040958095.1. Classification (NCBI taxonomy): domain Eukaryota; kingdom Metazoa; phylum Arthropoda; class Malacostraca; order Decapoda; family Cambaridae; genus Procambarus; species Procambarus clarkii. The sequence continues at coordinate 45,794,981 of NC_091150.1, read as the reverse complement.
TGATCGAGCACAATAATAATTCTTAACTGAATCACTGACTGACTCACCCCAGTGGGAGGGGAACAAGTTTAAGCCTTACTGTTTGTGAGGGGGGAAGAAGCACATTCCCTGGTGATGTGTGTGTGTGATGAAATAGTGCTCCATTTATATTACCTTAAACATGAACCCTGATCTCCAGGAGCCGTGGGTAATAGATCACGGGATGGTAAACTTGTGGTTAACATGCCTCCAGACAATAATGGTGTCAATTGGAGAAATTCAATTCACTCTCAATGTAAAGACTGCAGAGCAAATGTAGAGTGTGAATGTAAACCCAACATGACATCAACAGTATTCCAAGCAAGGTAAACATTAATGGTGAACAAGGCCAGCACGGGTGGCAAAACAGCCTACACCACCACATTCAACAACGTGGTATATCTGAGGAAATGTTGAGGCAGTAGAATAGGATCGAAATCGCGTCCCTGGACTCACCCACTGAACCATGATGAACGTTTTAATATGGATAAATATAATTTATTTTGGCTACAATACTTTGGAACATGACAAAGTATCTGAAAGAGCACTTGTAAGGACATGGAGAATGACGAACCTTGGAGTGATTAATAATGGTGTTCTTTGGTACAGTCAAGTCTTGTTCTGAGTAACAAGGCCGCGTGATTGTTCACACTAGCCGTGGTTGTTGTTGTGTGTGTACTCACCTTGTTGTGCTTGTTGGGGGGAGGGGGGGGGGGGGTGTTTGTGTAAGGTCTTTGGTATCGCCTGCAGTCTACCGGCTGTAGGCAGCTGCATTCCATTCTATAGAAAGAGTTCTCTCTATGACTTACCTGTCATAGAGAGAAAGACTTCCATCCATGACCCTCTTGTTTTTTTCTATTGCTGTACATTGTTAACTTCTCTCTTTTCACTGTCAATCCCGCTAAGATACTTCTGTCATATGTACACCCCCTCCCTTACTCCCTTCCTCACCCCCTCCCTTACCCCCTTCCTCAAACCTTCCCTTACCCCCTTCCTCACCCCCTCCCTTACCCCCTTCCTCACCCCCTCCCTTACCCCCTTCCTCACCCCCTCCCTTACCCCCTTCCTCACCCCCTCCCTTACCCCCTTCCTCACCCCCTCCCTTACCCCCTTCCTCACCCCCTCCCTTACCCCCTTCCTCACCCCCTCCCTTACTCCCTTCCTCACCCCCTCCCTTACCCCCTTCCTCACCCCCTCCCTTACCCCCTTCCTCACCCCCTCCCTTACCCCCTTCCTCACCCCCTCCCTTACTCCCTTCCTCACCCCCTCCCTTACCCCCTTCCTCACCCCCTCCCTTACTCCCTTCGTCACCCCCTCCCTTACCCCCTTCCTCACCCCCTCCCTTACCCCCTTCCTCACCCCCTCCCTTACCCCCTTCCTCACCCCCTCCCTTACCCCCTTCCTCACCCCCTCCCTTACCCCCTTCCTCACCCCCTCCCTTACCCCCTTCCTCACCCCCTCCCTTACCCCCTTCCTCACCCCCTCCCTTACCCCCTTCCTCACCCCCTCCCTTACTCCCTTCCTCACCCCCTCCCTTACCCCCCTTCCTCACCCCCTCCCTTACCCCCTTCCTCACCCCCTCCCTTACCCCCTTCCTCACCCCCTCCCTTACTCCCTTCCTCACCCCCTCCCTTACCCCCTTCCTCACCCCCTCCCTTACTCCCTTCGTCACCCCCTCCCTTACCCCCTTCCTCACCCCCTCCCTTACCCCCTTCCTCACCCCCTCCCTTACTCCCTTCCTCACCCCCTCCCTTACCCCCTTCCTCACCCCCTCCCTTACCCCCTTCCTCACCCCCTCCCTTACTCCCTTCCTCACCCCCTCCCTTACCCCCTTTCTCAAACCTTCCCCCCATCGGGTGCTTTTGCACGCGCAATGTGTGTGGGGAGGGAGGAAGTTTGGGGTTGTCACTGACACACGACTGCAAATTCCCGCCACCTACACACTTCTCGGGCTGTGGTGTGCCCGGGGAGTCCCAGGCTTTACTCTAAAACACGCACCTTCCACCGGGACCACAGTAATCTGACACCCACTGCGCCAATACCCAGCTGAGAATTAATGTAGTCTGCGCGAGTGGCTTGAAAACTATTCGCTTTCGTATTTGGCTTTTCTTATTTAGTGAGATCACCGAACAGACTGGCAGAGATTCGTTGATAAATTCATTACTGTGTGTAGAGAGGATGTGGATGGACGTTTGTTTTACAACTACGTCTTTCAGTGTATTCCACTTGTTGGTCACTCATACAAGGTGCAAGTATATCCTTGTATTTATTTCAGTCGTTTGTATTTACAACTTTAACTTTCCCTGCCCTTGTCCACAGTGTCTATTTGTCTCAGTATGTTTTATGTAGTGATCATGTTCTTTATGTTCTTTCTCTCTAAGGTTGTTACATTAACATGTTCTCGTATAGCAGTCCTCTTAGTGCACTAGTCTTATTTCAAATGTAATTGTATACTTTACGAGGTGCATATTCCAGGCATGTGCTGTGTGTTCTCATATTAGCTTCACATATCATGTCAAAAATGTGTGTGTTAGTCTTACTTTAGACTCTGAAACGTCTTTTTAATGTTTCTCAACGTCCTACTTTTTGTCGATATTTTCTTTTACGTGCTTCTGGTGTTAGTGCTGGAATGATATCCACTCCCAAGTCTCTCTCGCTTTCTGATTTATGTAGTTGCTGTCCCCTTATGGTGCAAACTCCTAGTCTCCTATCTCTCTTTCCCATCTATATTACCTTACACTTATTGGGGTTGAAATCAAATAACCATTTGTCTGCCCACTAAGGAGTTTTTCAGGGTATTTCTGTAATTATCTGCAGTTCTCAGTTTGTTTACATTCCTCATTATTGTCCAGTATTGAGAAAATCAGTTAGCCGTGAAGAGGATTCGAACCAGCACACTTTGTGCTCTTGTCTACGCTCCAGGCCACTACACCACGACATGGTCAAAAGCGATGCAACCTAGAGGATTCAACAGAATCCTCTAGGGTTCCCGAGGCTTCCACTGAAGTCCAATCAGGGGTCCCAGGCAGTGTCCCAGGCACTCCGGCAGTGGTCCAGGAGTTCTACCCCCCAACGCTTCTCTTACAAGTGCACAATGAAATCACATTAATGTGACGTATCAGTGAGATAATCAGTAAGAGCCTCGAGGAGGAAACCCTGGTCAAGGCTGCAACTGGTTACCTCGGACACGTCATGTTAATGTGATTCCTCTGTGCTCCATTGTTCTCATCCTCATCACTGTCTTGAGAAGTTTGCAAGGAGTGCATACCAGGCAGCACAGGCACCAGGTAGCGCAGGCACTAGTGTGGAGTGTGGAGAAAGAGCTTGGACACGGGGGAGCTACCAGATGTACTTAAAGTAGCAGACATAGCCCTTCTGCACAAGGGAGGGAGCAAAGCATAGGCAAAAAGTTATAGACCAGTTGCACTAACATCGCACATAATAAAAAGTATTTGAGAGAGTGATTAGGAGTCAGGTCACAAATTTCATGGAGACCAATGACCTTCACAACCCAGGCCAACATGGATGCTGAAATAGAGGGAATACAGAGAACATATACGGCACTCATAGACGCGATAAAGCACCTAAATTATTGGGATCGTCTCAAAGCTCTCCAAATGTAATCACTAGAAAGAAAACGAGAGATATCAAATAATATACACCTGGAAGATACTGGAGGGACAGGTCCCAAATCTGCACATTAAAATAACAGCTTACTGGAGTGAACGATATGGAAGAAAATGCAGATAGAACCAGTGAAGAGCAGAGGTGCCATAGACACAGAGAACACAGTATAAACATCAGAGGTCCACGGTTGTTCAATACCCTCCCAGCGAGCATAAGAAATATTGCCGGAACAACTGTGGACATCTTCAAGAGGAAACTAGACTGTTTCCTCCAAGGAGTGCTGGACCAACTGGGCTGTGGTGGGTATGTGGGCCTGCGGGCCGCTCCAAGCAACAGCCTGGTGGACCAAACACTCACAAGTCAAGCCTGGCCTCGGGCCGGGCTTGGGGAGTAGAAGAACTCCCAGAACCCCATCAACCAGGCGTCAACCAGGCAGACTGCTCTAAGCTTGAGTGTCTGATTGTGACCAGGTGATAACATGTCAAAACCATTTATTTGAGTATATGTTAGAGGTGATAAGTGTGAGGCGGGGCGCAGATGAGAGCAAGAGTAGTGATGGCGGCAGTGGTCCTCTGCCACTGTTAATGTTCATCATAGTGCGTGTATCAAGACATTTCCCACTGAATTGTAACTTTAAGAGTGATTGTTATTGGGAAGAGTGGATAATTGTCATAGGGAAGTGAGGGAGAACGTGGTGGCTGTAACCAGGATGGTCAGGGAGGGAGGGTGTCCCATCACCCTCAACACTTACAACATGTACACGCTGCACTCAAGGTTTTAATATGGTTGGTTAATTGTAAGTGTTGAATACGCCATCACATATACTTAATACTTGAAACACTGTAGTGTGATTCCACAACGGATCATACTCCTCTCTCTCTCTCCCTCGTCTCCCGTGGTGATCGCCTTAGTGCTGCTGCGCCATATTGCAACTCTTTCCTTGGCTTGACGTAGTTGTGATGTCATCTGCATAATTGGAACCTAAATAAACATACGGATGCGTGTTGGTGTGCTAGAAGGTGGGGGTGAGTGGGTGGGGCTAGGCAGGAGGGTAGGGGTATGTGGGAGAGGGCTGGGTTTGTGGGTGTTGCTGGGTGTGAGTGGGTGTGTTTATTCACCTAGCATCCTACAAGTTTTGTAGGGTCGAGTTAGGTTCCTTACCTCACCTTCCGGGCATTCTAACTTGAATATATTGTCTCTGTTTCCACGTGTTGCTTATATTTACATTTAATAGTGTTCAGACCAAGCTTCAATCACCTCTTCGTCCGACCCATTCCTGTTATTGATGGCTCTGACGCAAGAAACTTGTTCGGTGATCTTTGACTCATTTTTCTCTCACGTTTACAAATACCCCGCCGTCGACTCGTTCTACTGGTCCTAGCCTCGTAGAACACTTCTTAAGTTACTTTGTCAGTCCCGTCTAGGACTGTATGCCCAGTTAGGTAACTACTGTCTGTCTCTCTTCCTGTGTGTGTGTGTGGGGTCCAGTTTCCTCACGGTAGGAACGGCCCTTGATGCATATTTGTGGACCCTTTCTAGTTTTGTTGTGCTTTATGAAGTGAGGGTTCCTTGCCGGTGCTGCATACTCAAGACTGGGTGTCATCGGTTGTGTATAGGACCCCGAAGGAGCCTTTGTCCAAATTCCTGTAACCTACGCAGACGTAGATTAGTATGGTATGTGCAGCTGTGAGGATATTCTGGTGTTTACTTCGGGTGTTGGATTCTGGGTTATGTCTAGTACTAGGGCTGTCTCCTTTACCGCGGCAAGAATGTCTCATGTCTACACTGTTGTGTAGGTCGTCTGGCTGGTGTGTGCGTGCGTTATGGATCCGTGAGTGCATGTGTGCGCCAACACGCACACACTTGCATTGATGGTCTAAATTAACTACCCGACCGAGAGTTAGCCCCTAAATCTCGCATTTCCAACCTTAGGTATTTTAAGCAATGACTTTAAACTTATTTTTAAAGATTTTAAATGGTGTATTGTGTAAGCTTTAACTACGTGTTCATGTAACCTAATCCTTGTATTGACAGCTCTTATACTAAAGCTGTTGCTCAGACCTGTGACTTTGTCGGAGTTTTCTCAGCCTTTACTCCATGATTGGTAGACAGTCTTCCTGCCTCGGCGTCTTCCTTGATGGTTATATTTGGTGTACACAGCGGCCAATATTTGACCTGTGGCTCTTTCAGTTATTTTTCCTACCATAGATGTGGTCAAATATTTACAATGCTAACCAGCATATATTTTCTTGTGTCCTCAATGGACAGGGCTAGAGATGTTAGATATCATGTAGTATAGGAGTTATTGAGCACTCGACCACTGTCAGACCACCATAGGTGACTATAGTGGTCTAACAGTGGTCACTAGCATGCTTGCACTACATTCGTGTCTGTCCTACATAATCAGAGATGTGTCTCTTCACATATAGTACAGGTGTGCGAGTGGAAGCATTAGGTTGGGGAAGGTTGGGAGAGTATGTTGGGAGTTGGGTTGGTGGGGGGGGGGAAGGATGGAGATCAACCCAATCTTGTCTTCCTCTCCCCCTCCCTTGTAGTGCCTGCTTGCGGCACAGTGCCAGGTCACTTCCCCTCGCCACATTGGCATACGCCTCTGGCTCGCCGTCTTGCCTCTGCCATTAACAGCGATCATAAGAGTATTCAACTTACGACTTGGGCGTGTTAGAGGGTGGCACAGACCGCGTCTTGTATCTGGTGCGTTGGTGCGTCTATTCTCGGCGCTAGCTGGTGAGTTTGACCGCTGGTGATGGACTTAATGCGCAGTTTAAGTGTTGACCGGAACATTGGTGCGGGTTAGTGGGTGTCAGTAATGTGTTTAGTTTGTAGTATTGGTGTCAAGCGTGCATTTGCTGATGGCAAGAGTGTGTGTGTTTGGTGTTTGTATTGGTAAAGCATTGAACACTATTGCGTCCAGTGTTGCGGCGGTCATCTGGTCTCGGCTTAGGTGTGTTAGCATGTGTCCACGTGGTTTCCCGCGTGCACGCTTAGGGTTGGCTCGCCTCGGCGTTTGCGGGTGAGGTTGGATGGGGTGTGCGGTGTTGGATGGATGAGGTGTGTGGTTCAAGTTGGGTAAAGGGTACAGGCGAGTGAAGGTTCAGGTATGGTTGTGAGGCAGGTGGAGTGTGTCGGGGTGGTTGTATGAGGTGATGGTGCGGGCGGAAATGGGTGTGTTGAGTGCAGGTGGCAGTAGCAAGAGTGGCGCCACACGTCACAAGCGTGACGGTGCAAGCATGCTCAAGTTGCGGGAACTGGAAGGTTGCAGCTTCCCGTTGTGAAGCTCCTGCAGAACTGTGGCCAAATGTCTCCTTGAGCATCAGTAATGACCCCCCCCCCCTGATCCTCAGTGTTTGTGTAGGCTTCTGTACAATACTAGTAATTAAAATATTGGCCTAGACCTTATTTAGCGGATAATACTTTGCGGAAACTGATAAACATTATTTTCAAGTGAAAAATTTATACATGAGAAAATAATTACCGAGGCTGAATGTGTGTTGCAAGATGTAATCAGATCTCATCAAGAGGAAAGTGATTGTGATTGTGGTAGATGGTGAGGACCTTCACACCAGAATAGTCCACCACAGTTGTTGTTGTGTTGTTATAGACTCAGCTACTCGGAACAGGTTCCAAGTAGCACGGGATATGGTGAGCCCGTAACTTACCTGGCACAGGAGCGGGGCAAATAGCACGGGATATGGTGAACCCGTAGTGGACTTACCTGGCACAGGAGCGGTGCCGTCTCTGTCTCCCCACCACAGTGATCCTGTTTTTGATATACTCTAAGCTTCCCCAACCTTGAGTACAACTCTGTATACACCTCTCCTTTTAAGACAGGAGGATGAGTCCAAATATGAAGGATGCAGACACCAGATATTGTTGTTTTGAGTCTCTCTCAGTGTGATGACGGGAGAGTCTCTCAGTGTGATGACGGGAGAGTCTCTCAGTGTGATGACGGGAGAGTCTCTCAGTGTGATGACGGGAGAGTCTCTCAGTGTGATGACGGGAGAGTTGTTATACTCAAAATTCTGTCAGTTGAAATGTAACCAATCACAGGCAAGTAGGCCTCTGACGTCATGCCAGACAGAGGAGCATCAAGCATGCTCCCAGCAGCCTCAGTTATCCTCACAGACCCAGAGTAGGTGGACCTCGGCTGGCCAGTTATACACCTGTTTGCCTCACTCAATAAATATATACAGAAGCGACTACTGTGTCTACATTCAACCCGAACAAGGCAAACGAATACTGGTAGCAGCAGTGGGATCCAGAAATTTTTTTCTGGAAGCAAAAGTTCCAGTACCCAGCATCGCCTCGTGTTCCAGCCAAAACCGCCGCCACCGCCACCGCCATAAGCCGCCATCCTGCCACCCACGCATCAAATATTGTGCCAGACCGGGGTCCTGCCATCAACCACTACTCCAGGCTAACGTTTTAGAAGTAAGGGTCAATATTTTCCTGTGAGAACGCTCACTCATCAGTGAGGAGGAAGGAAGCTTCCCGCGCCAGCCATTTTTGAACCTCGCGCCACCACGTGGGAACCACCTATTACACCCACCACCACCACCACCGCCACCCAAGCTGACAGTATCAAGCTTCGTGAGGGTGCAAGCTACTGCAATCGTCGTCAGCCATCGTCGCAGGTATCAACTGGTTATTCCATCGTCGCAATATTGTCGTCGTCAGAATTTATCTTCGTGCTTCTAGCGTGAACAGTGTGGGGTCCCTGAGTCTCGCGCCACCGCCGCCAGGAGCGCTGCCGTCGCATCCAGTTTGTAAACACGCCTCACATGGGCCTCTTCCGATCTTCACGACGCTTCTCCTACTTTGGCTACTGGTGATCCTCATAAATTACAACCCTGAGATAAGTAATTGCTAGTTGAGAACAGCGTGCCAAGTGTTAAAAAGTGACTTATGTAATAATTCCCATAATATCCTGTGAATTAACCATTCAGTGACTTGTTAAATATTGGAGCTGGTTCAGTACTGCACTCCCCACAGTTTTCCTGTGTGATTTCAACATTCCTGCTTCTTACAGTAATTTCATTGAATTTTAATTGTTCTCCTAGAGTGTTATTGGTAAATTCAAATTCCAGTGAATTAAGAAATCCTTGTTTTAGTAGCAGTTAAGGATTTGTGCAATATAATTTTTTTTTAATTTCTCCAGACCTAACTTGAAATTTATCCTTTAAGCATTTTATTTTAAACTTTTTCCATAGGAGTTATATACATTCCTGTGTCCAGTTTATGTGCTACATCCATATTTCTTGCATTGCCACTTGTTGTGTTGAATCTTTTTAATGAAATTTTGCAATTGCATTTCCCAGTTTTTATTCTAAATTGCTGTGCTTAGTCTGGTTTAATTAATTTACATACATCTAATTCCAGTCATTTTTTAATGAAAGATTGCTAAATTTAGTTTACAATTTGCTTGTTCTTGATTATTTTCTTGCCTAGCCCAATTTAATAATTTTATTTCTGCCATTTTTACTTTAGCCAAGTTGATATTTTTTGTGTTTATTTTTGTGTATACTATTTCTGATGCCAGGTGCACTTAATTATAATCTGCGTTCAAATATTACTTCCACGGCTGTGACAATGCCTACCACTGTTGAAACCCCTTCAGAATCAATGGGAACAGTTGCTTGTCCCAATGGCCAGAGATCAGCTCAGGAAATGGCTATTCCTCTTTTTGCTGGGGAATCGCGTTTATTAGAATCATGGTTTAGTAAGGTTGAAGCGAAAACAGTTGCACGTTTTTCTAAGCCTACTGATGCCGAATACTTAGCAATTGCACGGTCAGCCGTGGACACAACCAAAGGTGATGCACGTTTTGTTGTTGATGAGAAAGCCATTGTTAGCCTCCAGTCTTGGCCTGAATTTAAGGATTTCTTTCGCCGTCGCTTTGTTAATAAAGGAGACCTTGACCCATATAGGTTAGTCAAGAAAATTGCCAATGCCACCATGCAGCCTGGTGAATCGTTTAATGCGTTTACTAGCCGTCTCGATCAGTATCTGTATGCCTTAGTTTCTGCTATGAATAATTCAACTTGGTTAGATAAAGACAATAATCTGTCCCCTGAGGCTATGGCCAAAATGATAGCATTTGGTACTTTAATGCATTTTGCCCCCGAGCATACAAAACCAATCGTTGAGCAACAAAATTTTGGTGTTAAACATGAAATTGGTGAAGTGTTTGAGGCTATTAACAATGCCGCCGATAAACTAGCTCCCCGAAGTGCTCAACTGTTGCCACCCTCTGATGCTGTAAATGTAGTTACAAGTTCTCAGCATCCTCCCACAAATTCTCAAAACTCTTGGTCGCAGAAGCGTACCCATGCTCGTAGCCCCCAGTCAAATTCGCCGCCTCATAAAATGCCGAAACGCCATAGTCCACAACCATCCACTCCCTCATGTTGGCATTGTGGTAAGAGTAACCACCTTGCAAGGGACTGTTGGTCTGCCCCTAGATCATCACCTCCTAGACAATTCTCTCGGCCCCCTCATCAATCTAATCATTCTAGGCTTCCCTATTGCACGTACCATAAACAAGTTGGTCACCACACTGCGGATTGTAGAGCTAGGCAAAGGACATCTCCACCTCGTAACTCCCATGGTCAGTCTTGGCGAGGCTCACAGCGTCCAAGACATTATCAGAACTCTCGTAATTACAACTCCCAGCCCAGCTATAATGCAACTTCAAATTATAATGCTCAGTCACAGAATGCTGGAGCTCAGAATGTTCACTCCATGTCGTCGGGAAACCCCCAAGGCCATCCGCTAACCAATTCAAGCTAGCCAATCCTAGTGCCCTCCCTGTGTATTCAGTAGCTACCCAAAATAGATTTGGACACTTGACAGAGGAGGACACTGACTCTAGACCAGTTGTAGATGTTGACGGATCCACAGTAAATTTGACACAAACAAGACGCAGATATCCCAGACAACATAAGTCAAAAATAGTAACTTGTCCAGTCTCAAGTGATGGTCCCCTTGTATCAGCCATTGTACATGGTAGAGTTTTAAAAGTTTTTCTTGACTCAGGTGCAAAAATTAATATTGTCAAGCCCTCAGCTCTTAGAGACATTGAAAGTATGCACCCTACTATTTTAAAACAGTCACACATACCTTTTCTAAGTGGTATTTCAGGAAATAAAGTAAAAGTTCAGGGTGAAATTGACCTCCCACTCAAGTTCAATGATGTCACATTGTCTATAACATGTTTAGTTGTTGACATTATTCATTTTCCTGGAGACATTCTCTTAGGTCTGTACACCATGATTGATGAAAATATTGCATTGTTTCCCCATCGTTGGAACATAAGTATCAAAGACCATGTCATACCCTTGTGTAGCATGTATCGACAGGGCCACGAGTTCAACCTTCAATCAGATTATGTTAATTTTGTTGACACCCGCCTTGCTAGCGTAGGTTTGTCAGATCATTGTCGTGGTAGCATACCCGAGAAAACAGGCACTCGATTGAAGCATAGTAGTTGTACAGTTGTTAAGGAGAATGAGTATCGGGACTTTCTGGAAGGGGACGCCCTAACGGATTCTCGTTGTCTCGCTCGCCTGGCAGCTTCCATCTCTGAAGTCAGTGGTTCCACGGCTACTGACACTGTGCTACACCCTCATTCTCTCACCAGAATAAGAGTTAAGGTTCAGGGAGTGCCTGAGTTGTCGGATGTGATTGCGGAAAGTGAAACATGTAAAGTGAATGGTACATTTGTTGAACCCTCCTGGCACACAGTGCAGGATGGTACTGTCTCACTTTTTATCGCGAACACAAGCAATGCCGATATCCATCTCCAGTCTGGTACCCATGTTGTAGATTTTGCCCATTACTCGTTACCGGTGCGAGTTGTGGATGATGTCTCCATGGATCATACTGTTTGTACACTCACACCAGGAGAACAGGGATCTCAGCCAGAGGTGCAAGCGCAACACCTCAGTCCTACTGATTTTCCTGACTCTGTGGCTCAGCTTTTGGAAATTTTGAACAGGAATAGAGCTGTTGTTGCTCTACCAGGAGAAAAATTAGGTCTCACTCCTCTCATTACACATAAAATTCCCCTTGAACAAGGAACTACGCCTATTTATGTACCAGCTTACCGTCTTCCCCATTCTCAGAGAGCAGAAGCAGATAGACTTGTAGAAGAAATGTTACAGAGTGATGTAATTGAATCGAGTAATTCGCCATGGAACGCTCCATTGATTCTTGTACCAAAGCGAGATGGGACTTGGAGACCTGTAATCGATTATCGCAAGCTTAACAGAGTAACAATACCTGATCGTTTCCCACTTCCAGTTCTAAATGATTTGTTGCAAAGTATTGGTCGAAACAAAGTATTCTCAACGTTAGATTTGTTGCAGGGATTCTGGCAAATCCCCCTTGATGAGGAAAGTAAACAATTGACAGCCTTTAGTACTCCCAGTGGTCATTTTCATTTCAAAAGAATGCCGTTTGGTTTGCGTAGTAGTCCAATAACCTTTTCACGGCTCATGACAAATCTATTTCGTAGATTGATAGGAAGTACGCTTCTAGTTTACCTTGATGATCTCATAATCATGTCGCAAGATGTTCAGACTCATTTCCAGAACCTTGAAAAAGTACTTGCAAAGCTCGCTGAAGCTAATTTAAAAATAAAGCTTGCAAAATGTTCATTTTTAAAGCAAAAGATTAATTTCCTAGGTCATACAGTTACACCTTCAGGTATTACATTGAATGAATCAAAAATTATTGCTGCCCGTGATTTTCCAACACCTCGTACCGCAGAAGCCGTAAGACAGTTCACAGGTCTTGTAGGATTTTATCGTTCATTTATTGCTGGATTCTCTATTATAGCCGCTCCGCTTTACAAGTTGCAAAGAAAAGATGAACCCTTTGTTTGGGGAGAGGCCCAGGATCAATCATTCAAAAAACTCAAGTCAGCCTTGATTTCGTCACCTGTCCTTAGGTATCCAGATTTTTCTAAACCTTTTACGTTGGTTACAGATGCTAGTGACATAGGTCTAGGTGCTGCATTACTTCAAACAGAAGGTCACAGAGATCACGCAATAGCTTATGCTAGCCGCACATTATCCAAAGAAGAGAAAAATTATAGTGCAACAGAACGAGAAGCCTTGGCAGTTGTTTGGGCACTTAAACATTTCAAGGATACAATTTATAATTACCCAGTTCATGTTCTTACAGATCACCAACCATTAATTCCCTTGTTCAAAAATAAGAATCCAGTTGGAAAGTTTGCTAGATATTTGCTCACAATTCAAGAATTCAATCCCACATTTGGATATATTCCAGGAAAGCAAAATGTTGTAGCGGATGCGTTTTCTCGACACGTAGCTGCGATTCAGTTAAATTACCCAGCATTAGATGCTACAGTAGTAGAAACGGAACAAAGACAAGACCCCATATGGGCACCCGTCATTAAATTTTTGACTAAGCAAGACACTCGCCCGATTCATAAACCACCAGTACCATTGAAAGAACTAGTTATGTTGGACAATTTACTGTGTAGAGTAGTAAAGCTAGGGACAGCCTCGAGGAAATGTTGTCAGTTAGTTGTTCCAGCTGTCTTGGTACCAACTGTGTTAAAAATTATCCATGATGCTCCTGCAAGTGCACATCCAGGAAAGGATCGTACACTCCAACAAGGTCGATTGAAATATTTTTGGCCAAAAATGGCTAAGGAGATTGCTCATTATGTTGACAGATGTTTAACTTGTTTACAGCACAAGGGACATGTTTCAGGACCTAATCCAATTCAGGTGTACCCAGCAACTAAAGCTCCTTGGGAACGAATATCGATGGATTTATTGACAAATTTTGCGGAAACAGAGAAAGGGAACAAACATTTGCTTGTAATGGTCGATAATTTTTCACGGTTTTGCGAACTAGTTCCTATCCCGAACAAAACAGCAGAAACCATAGCCAGCGCATTCCATGACCAAATAATTTGTAGATATAGTATGCCTAAAGTAATCCTTTCAGATAATGGTCCGGAATTCAGTAATAGTATTCTAACTAGCTTGTGTGATTTATATAACATCAAAAAAAATGTAGCATTATGCCTTATCATCCGGCAAGTAATGGACTAGCTGAACGTACTAACAGGAAAGTGTTAGATGCCTTGAGAGTCACGTTGAATTTTGATAACAACAATTGGGATGATTTTATACCCTTAATTCAGTGTGCTATAAATTCTTCAATTAATGTTTCTACTGGTGACACACCTCACGCTATTCTTTATGGTACAGATAAGATCCTCCCTAATGAATTGATTAACGTACCTCCTACTCCCTTATATAACGTAGATGATTTTGTTCAAGTGAAGCGTAGACAAATGCAATTAGTATTCAAGAAAATACGAGAACAACTGTCCAAAGCAACAGCCGAGTTCACTCTAGCAAGGAATGCACGAGCTAAACCCAATAAAATAACTATTGGATCTGTAGTAATGATACTTAACCAACACAGGTCTGGTCCTATGTACAAGTTAACTAAGAAATTTTTGGGTCCATATAAGGTAATCGAGCTTATTAAAGGTAACAAATACAGACTTAAGAACTTGTTAACAGGAGAGTATATAAATGATCATTTAGACCACATGAAGTTAGCTAAAATGACTGTTGACGAGACTGATGAGGAAGATGACAATGAACTTACCCAGACAGATACTCCTACTCGGACACCACCTTCTGTGGTTGACAGACCACTTGATGTTCAGCAACCCCATACTAGCAATTATAATCTTAGATCTAGACCTCTCGTTTCAACCGTGCACTCACCACACGTCCATTGGCTAGATGTTAACGAGGATATCTCTCAAGATGATAGTTTGTCACATGAAGTTTCATCTGTTCCGGACCTTCAGTCAGAGCCAGAGTTGTATAGTGCTCTGGATGAGCTAGGTGTAGATATCCGCAGAATTTATAATTGAATGCACTCTGCAGTTATTCTGTTTGTTTTGAAAAAAAAAAAAAACTCATTTGCAGTATTTCTACCACATGTGTCTTATTATTACCATTATATATAATGTATAGTTTTTCTCAACTTTATTTTGTTATGAATTAGATGCCATTGTCAAGTCTACTACCATTTGTATTTTTACAGTGCTTGTCATAAGAGTTATTATTGTTCTAGCAACCACATTGTGGCCAGTGAATCCTGACTGCTATCACGCAGATGTTAGTCTTCTTGATCCAGGTCTTGTATATGCTTGTAAATATATTGCACATTATATATATTGTACATTGGTCTTGTAAATATATTGTATATTTCGAAAAAAAAAAAAAAAAAAAGAGAAAAAAAAAAAAAAATTATCTATCTTGAAATTCAATTGTGGTTGTTAGGTCAGAACTTTGTTCTATTAATGTAATAATTGTTTAATTTTGTATGGTTTTCAAGCACATGCCATTGACACATGTTAATAATTTTGTTTAGGCAATACCTTGAGTTGTATTGTTCATATCTGATCAGTAGACATACACATGTTCTTAATACTCTGATTTAATCAAAGCATTGTTACCATGATTTTCACCTATTATGATGAATTTTTTTTTTGGTGCATATATGCCGAGTTGTTTGTATTACGCACACCTGATCTTCTTTCAATGTTTTATTATGCAAATTTCACATGTAAGCCATTATTGTATGCCACCGAGGTCCTTTCAGTATCATTGTAACTATATAGCTAGCCAGAGCTTGTCGACAAGGGACGTCGACTTGGTAGCGTGTCCGAGCGGTGTTATACTCAAAATTCTGTCAGTTGAAATGTAACCAATCACAGGCAAGTAGGCCTCTGACGTCATGCCAGACAGAGGAGCATCAAGCATGCTCCCAGCAGCCTCAGTTATCCTCACAGACCCAGAGTAGGTGGACCTCGGCTGGCCAGTTATACACCTGTTTGCCTCACTCAATAAATATATACAGAAGCGACTACTGTGTCTACATTCAACCCGAACAAGGCAAACGAATAGAGTCTCTCAGTGTGATGACGGGAGAGTCTCTCAGTGTGATGACGGGAGAGTCTCTCAGTGTGATGACGGGAGAGTCTCTCAGTGTGATGACGGGAGAGTCTCTCAGTGTGATGACGGGAGAGTCTCTCAGTGTGATGACGGGAGAGTCTCTCAGTGTGATGACGGGACAGTCTCTGTGTGTTGACGGGAGAGTCTCTCCAGACATTCAGTGGCAGCTTTCTCTCATTTCTTAAGACATTTATTTCTCCAGTTAACAATAACGTGCCGGATCGTCCAAGTGGTTGGGCACCATTCCTTTCCTCCGCCTTATCACCTTAACCCTTCTAATAATATAGTCTACTAATTACAACTAATATAGTCGTAATGGATTAATGCTTTCTCCTGATAATTACTTTGTTACCCCTAGAATCATGTTCGTCGTTATCATGTTACCTTCTTGCTTCTTTCCTCCAGTGTGGTGAGGTCCAAGTCCCGCTCAGTCCCCTTAGTTCAGGAAGGAGCTTGTTTGCTTGTTTTTCAAATGCTGTCATGGTTTGTGTGGTGATGTGCGCCTCTGGTGTTACATCTGCAGTTATGTCTCCTCTCAAGACTGTCTCATTTTCAAAAGTAGGAAGTAATTATCTTCAATTAATTTTGTAATATATTTGAGGTCTTTTCACTTTTTTTTTCTATTAATATAACCTTACAACAGTAAGTTAAGGGTCCTCTGGTAGGTTAGGTGGGCAGGAAATTCTCATAAGTTTCAATTTTTTATGAAAAATGTTAATTGAAAGTTTCCTCTCCTAACCTTTCCGAGTAGTCCGGATGACTCAAACAAAAAACGGGACACTTTTGTGAATAGATTTCGTTTCAAATTACGTCCACTTTTGGCCATAGCGCACATACCAGCGAAAAGCGACGTTATTTTAAGAGGACGGGTTGGTTGACGGTGCTAATTTAGCATCGTCAGCAAATATTAGCATCGTCAGCAAACATTAATGGAAACCAACCTACTTATTCTGTCAGGCTGGGCCCCTAGTACTAACCTTTGAGGTACTCTACTCATTCCTCTCTCTCTCTCTCTCTCTCTCTCTCTTGTATGTATGTTGTGGGTCGCTTCTGTTCTGTGCTGCCTGTATTTCTTACATGGTATTTTACTGTTCTCTCTCTTCCTTCCAAGCTTTGTCTGCCTAACCAAGTGCAATTTTCCCTCTTGACTCCCTTATCTCTTAGGAACTGTATACATCTGACTTTATCTTCTTTGCTTTTGTTACTTAAGATGTTCATCATGTATTGTTTTCTCCAAATTCTTTTCCCCCGTGATATTGTTAATAATTCTCTGACCTTGTATGGAAGGCAAGTCTTCCACTCTTTTATTCAGCTTGCCACACCCTTCACAACTATCAAATAGTAATACTGTGTGTGTGTGTGTGTGTGTGTGTGTGTGTGTGTGTGTGTGCGTGCGTGCGTGCGTGTGGGCGTAACCACAGTGCCAACACTGGCACGTGGGGCCGTCCACACCAACTAAGCCCTCACTTCCTATCTACCCTAGTTCTCACAGCCCCGTTCCTGTGCCAGGTAAGTCCACTACGGGCTCACCATAGCCCGTGCTACTTGCAACTTTTGGTTCCCAGTAGCTGAATGTAAATCAACCCTAGTTCTCCATTCTCACTTCCTTAAAACCCCTCCCAGCATTTCCCAACTGCCTCTTGTTAATACAAAAAAAAAATATCCTTATCCCTTACACCTCTGTCTCAAGTATTTCTACTGTCCCCGTGTACTATATTTCACTCCCTTTAAATTTCTGGTTGTAATTATCCGTGTCCTTCATTATCATTCACTCGCTTCTCTGATGGTTGCTTTTATCGGTTGTCCATTTTTCCCTCTTTTATTTTGTTATCTTCGTATATAATATATGGAAGTGCCTACTCTCGCCTGTCAGCCATCATGGTCTATATACAAATAGAGCAATATGTGTGTGTGGGGGAAATATCCCACCACAGACAGACAACACTGCCAATCCGCCATTGTAGCTTGGCAAAGCTAGTCTACATGTGACTGTTGCCACAGAGTCTGTTAGTTTATTATCCACCCCATACTCATCCTGCGAGCGGTAGCGCAAAAAGGATTACAGAGGGGAACAAAAGGTTCTTTATTAGACCTCAACAGATGTTACTACATTAACAATTACATCTCTCCGGCTCACCTTATAATTATAATATCAGCCAGTTTCAGAGTGTTCCATTTCAGTAGCTATGTATTTACAGTTACTCATTATATATTAATGTTAGGTGTTTTAGCTAATACATAACTGTTATTGTTATGGAGGTATTACAGGGTCATGGGACAGTTGGTGTATTATTAGTCTTCACACTACACTGCGTGTTCCCAAGTCTCATATGTCATATATCTACTAGAAGCCAAACATGCATACAGTGCAACGATTTCAGATATTTTATCACTTGTAACGGCTTGGGATTTCTTGCAGCGTGAGTTTAGATTTATCTCTAAATGGCTTATTTTGTTCACAGTCCAAGATGTATTGTTCTTGTGTGTCCCTTACTGTGTCCACACGCTTTACATCATCTAGATCCCTATACAAGCTCAACTGCCAGAGGTACTGGTAGCCCTATTCCATTTAAGACAATGTCTGCTGATTTTCTTACTTGCCCCATACACATGTTTTGTTTGACGCGATTCATTGTTATGGACAATGGATCTTCTAGCTCCTGTCTGCACTATTCTGGCTTCTTCAAATTTGTCTGACACTTTTAAGGGGCCTAATTTGATAGCTCAAGATTACGATTCAAATTTCCTATATTTACTGCAATCTTAGCAAGGACATCAACTTTCATGTTTCTGCAGTACAATGTGAGAGGGAATCCACAACATTATGATTTTTACACCATTATTAAGTATGCGTATATCTATGTCTGGTTTCAGAGACAAGCGCGTTATTATCTGATTGTAAACTATTTAATGCTAGTAGTGAGGAAAGGTAGTCTCAAATAATTAAGCTGTTTACTTCAATGTTGTCAATAATTTTCAGGGACAACAATTTCCAGTTCAACTTGAAATTTGGATGCCCAGTCACTAACTCTTGTATTCTTTTCAATTGTGCTTCCATCAGGCTGATGAGCAATAACAGCACTTCTCGCCCTCCCTGTAGCTGTATTGAGTGATCCGTCAGTGTATATGGTCTGTGTGATGTTTTTAGTTTGTAGGTTGTGTGTGTGTGTGTTCTAGGGTACTTATTTAGCAGCAAGCTAAGCATGAAGGTTGTTTGTGATTAGTTTCTTCATGGGGTATGCAGGGTCAGGGTGTCAAAAGGTGTACTATCTGCCAGGATGGAAGGACAACCCGTCCTCTTAAAAATTACGTCGCTTTTCACTTGTATGCGCACTCAGGCTAAAAAAATAAAAAAAGGACGTAATTGTTGTTGTTAAAGATAAGCTATCTGGAACAAAGTTCCAAGTAGCACGGGCTATGGTGAGCCCGGATGGACTTAATTGAAAATGGAATCGGCTCACAAAATTGACGTACTGTCCCGTTTTCTGTTTTGGGTCCTCTGGCTTAGTCTGCTAGGTTAGGAGAGGAAACCTTAGGAGAGCTACTTGCCCTCCTAACCTTCCAGAGGACCCTTAACTTGCTGTTTTAAAACAAAAAAATCCAAAATTTATTTTTAATTATTTTCATTTTCAAATTACGGCCTTTTTTGCCGTAGCGCATACGAGCGAAAAGCGACGTAATTTGTAAGAGGACGGGCTGAGAAGGAAGTGCTGAGCTCTTTCATCTTCACATACACCTTGCAGTCATTATAATATGGGTAGCTGTTCGTTGAATTCATTTAAAATCACTAGCTCCATTGCATTTTTTTTTACATTTATCTATTATGCACCCCATACCCATCCCGTGTGCGGTGGTGGAAATGGTTACAGGCACACATAATGGGTTCAGGAGGGAAGGAATTGTCAGGGCAAAGCACCAAGCCATTACGACTATATAGCACTGGGAAGGGATCAGGATAAGGATATGGGATGAAGGGGATGAATGGTGCCCAACCACTTGGACGATCGGCGATTGAACGCCGACCTGCATGAAGCGAGAAAGTTTAGTTAGTTTAGCTAATAAAGTACTCACCTAATTGTGCTTGCGGGGGTTGAGCTTTGGCTCTTTGGTCCCGCCTCTCAACTGTCAATCAACTGGTGTACAGATTCCTGAGCCTACTGGGCTCTATCATATCTACATTTGAAACTGTGTATGGAGTCAGCCTCCACCACATCACTTCCTAGTGCATTCCATTTATTAACTACTCTGACACTGAAAAAATTCTTTCTAACGTCTCTGTGGCTCATCTGGGTACTAAGTTTCCACCTGTGTCCCCTTGTTCGTGTCCCACCCGTGCTGAAGAGTTTGTCTTTGTCCACCCTGTCAATTCCCCAATTCACAAAGTGACAATCTTGTGAAGCTAGTTACACAGTTGTTAATATTACACACACACACACACACACACACACACACACACACACACACACACACACACACACACACACACACACACACACACACACACACACACATGTATATTAGATATATACATATATAGATATATTACACATACATATCAATAGTCTTTTTATATCACAAGTGATTCAACAAGAGGCTCACAACAGTCACTATACAAGGCACTTTACATCTATGGTGAGTCACAGTTACTAATCTTGCTCCACACCCACCCAACTGGGCGGCAGCTTTACAGTCCTGTGCAGGCTGCACCTACGGTAAGCACATTTTGGATACTTCGCCAAGATTCCCGGCTGTACATCATTATGAATGAAGTACTTACACATTTCTTGGACTCCAATAATAGTGTTATCTGTGTATTCCGGTAATTTTTGATATTCCATTATATAATGACGCAAAATATGCGAATAGTTCTGCTGACTGAGTTTACATTTAGTCATCTACATCAGCAGATGATACAAACTCAGAGGTACTTGTAGCCGAGCTTAAGCCTACCTGCTTTATTGGCTTCTGGGAGTTGTTCTACTCTACTTCTATTTGAACTACTACTCAAGTTCTTCTTTGACTTGTGAGAGTTTGGTCCAGCAGGCTGTTGCTTGGAGCGGCCTGCAGGCCCACATACCCACCAGTCCGGTTGGTCTGGCACTCCTTGGAGAGCCGGCTTGGTGTAATGGCACCAAGCCGTAATGGCTTGGTGCTTTATCCTGATAGTTCCCTAGTTCCTTGGGGACGAACACGTGACAATGGCGTCTCTCCTGGGGTGCGGGGGGGGGGGGCGAATAACAAACCGTATTCTTCTCGCCCGCAGCACAATTCAATATTCTAAAATATTGTTTAGTTATTAATGGGCCTACTTCATAACCGAGGTAGTAAATAATCAACCGAGGTCAACTAGTAAATATACAGAACCGGAAATATAGCCTTCCCTGGAGGTGAAGATGTTGGGCAGGATTGCCAACACATGAAGTTAACTTGCTACAAAACCAATACTCATGTTGTCAGCCGACGCGTGCGTTCAGCGCCCTGGTCAAAATGGCCTCCTCCTCCTTCCTCACCTGAAGTAACGTTCGTACACCGATAATAATTTATTATAATTCCGGGAGGAGTGGGTATTTGACAAGATCCCTTTAGGGTCCCTTTTAAATAGTTTTTGTCGTTAATTTACTCATTAAGTAATCCTCAGACAACACGCGATAATTGATTGCTTAACAGATAGAAATTCCTTCTATCAAACAACAACGCGCTACCGACATGGCAGGGAAATTTCTATAAATAAATAGAGTAGATTATCATTTTTACTTTAATTTATATTTGAGTTATAATTAGCAAAATGAAATAACACTACAGCGGAAGATATATATTCTTTGAGTGCAAGCAATTTAAATAATGTAAGAAAGATTGGGTAAAACAAGATGGGGCAATTTCCCACAATCAATCTTTACTTTTTGGGTCCACTTTTGCGATTATGAATTTCCGTTAAATACCTTAGTTTTGCAGCGTTGATTACAAGACCATGTTGATTGTTGTACATGTTGACCAAGTACGTTGATTGAGACAATAAGTGTGGGGAAATCTGGTTTTAGTTTATGCTAATAAAATTTATAACTTTAGGAATGCAAAATAATAATTAATTCTAAGATAGCTCGAAGGACCAGAATTCTATTCTAAATAGAGGACCAGTGGCTTATGATTAAATGTAATCAATTCTAATATTCTAGTCTGCAGTGACTGTAAAATTCTATACATTCTAGAATCATCTTCCCATGACACATTTGGGGGGGGGGGTCTTCTATGAGGTTAGTCTACGTGATGCATATATAATTGTATACGTGATAATGATGATATGCGCACACACAGATTACATGGATTAGTAAATTGTAATGCAAAAATACTACTGCACGATAAACATTAAACACTAGGTAATCAATATTCAATATAGTATGTATGTATGATTCTCACTGAGAGAGAATTATCTACAATAAGAACTAATTAAATCTCAGCTGTGCCAGAGGAACGTAGTTGACGTCCAATCTCTACAACAGTCTGGAATCAGCCCTGAGATAATGATCCTTGAAGCACGTGACCGTGGTGCAGTCTCGCCTACCCTGCTACTCCAGCTGAAATGCAAATATTATGTAAATTCCACTCCAAACCCTAGAACCATTCATTTAATAGTAAATCCTAAATGGATCTGGGGACCAGCAGTACACTTACGTAGGATTAGGTGTCGCTAAACATCGTAACGAACAGAGGTAACCTAATTTTTTTTTTCTATTTTAAAGGCCTCTAAAAACAATAAGGATACTAATCTTCCCTGCTGAACGTGGTGTCAGGGAAAATGAAGTTGCACGATCAGTCTGGAGTCTGTAGATGGCCAGATGCTCCAAAATTAAGACCGATGTTGATAAGCAAGCTTCAGAACACCTATGCAATGGCCGTGGTCGCGTCTCTCCCCCTCGTCAGTATGGCGTCTTCTCTTCCTGGTCGGGGGTCGCGCATGCGCATAGCTCCCAGTAGGGGTTCCGAGCATAAATCACATGAAAAGAAATGCGTTGTGACGAATATTTACGTCACAATAAAGGTATTATGTGGCGACACCTCTTTTCTCGTGATGTAGTCAATTAATTTAGACGATATTAAATGAACGAGAAAGGGTCTGGAGTGGAGATACAATTTATTATATTCACTGACACAGCAAATCGTGGCTGCATAAATTACTTATAGTAAACAATGATAGATTTACTAACTAAAAGTGAATCTATTTTAATAAATGCCTACCTTAATAAAAAGACAAAATAAGGCTAGATTCTACTCGATATGTTAATATGAAATGTTTCTGGTGGCTAGCTGACTGACGCAACATTTCCACGATTCTAAGGAATATTATATGACGCTCCACATCCTAATGCAATGAATATACTAATCCGTAGTTTAATGCAGGTATCATTAAACTACGGATTAGTAGTGTTGGTTAATTATGATACTAGTACAGGAATTACATCCCATTGTACTAAGGATTAGTAAATGAGTATTAATTAAATGATCATGACGCCTAATACAGGAAATATATCCTATTGTATTAGAGATGAGAATAACTGTTGGAAATTTCCAACAATAAGATCCATCTCAAAAGGATAGAGTAGTTTGTGAGACTACGGCTCTCACAAGCTGAATGTAATTTAAACACTTGAATTTAGCGGTGGGTTCTAGTATGCACAAGGATGTCATCTGCATAGCTAATAGTGATGTTTTAGATCAGTATTTGGGATTGATTTTTAGTAAAGTATTTATTATAATATTTTAAAAATAAGGTGGAGCTTAATACTCCTTGTGGGGGTGCCTTCTTGCATTAATTTAGTTTCACTTTTGTAGCCATGGAACAGACCGGAAGACTTCTGGTTGGTAAGATAACATCATATCCACTGTAATTATTCCCAATCGATATCCATTCTTGCTATATAGTTCATGCAGGATAACGTCCCTATTAGCAATATCAAGGCATTTTTAAAATCAAGAAATGTTGTATACTTGTGCCTTCCATCTCCATGAACAGTGAAAAAGGTTTTGATAGTTGTGTACACTTTTACGATGTGTGAAAGCATTGATATAAGGTGACGTGTGCTCGTTAACTATACAATAATCTATTAAGTACCATTCTCTCAAAGGTTTTACACATGCAACTGGTCAGTTTTATGGGGCGAGAAGCATCAGGTTGGCCAGGTTGTGGTACAGGTACCGTGCGACTGCTGGTCCGTGATACAGGTACCGTGAGACTGCTGGTCCGTGATACAGGTACCGTGAGACTGCTGGTCCATGGTACAGGTACCGTGACACTGCTGGTCCATGGTACAGGTACCGTGACACTGCTGGTCCATGGTACAGGTACCGTGAGACTGCTGGTCCATGGTACAGGTACCGTGACACTGCTGGTCCATGGTACAGGTACCGTGAGACTGCTGGTCCATGGTACAGGTACCGTGAGACTGCTGGTCCATGGTACAGGTACCGTGAGACTGCTGGTCCATGATACAGGTACCGTGACTCTGCTGGTCCATGGTACAGGTACGGTGAGACTGCTGGTCCACGATAAAGGTACCGTGAGACTGCTGGTCCACGGTACAGGTACCGTGACTCTGCTGGTCCATGGTACAGGTACCATGAGACTGCTGGTCCATGGTACAGGTACCATGAGACTGCTGGTCCATGGTACAGGTACCATGAGACTGCTGGTCCATGGTACAGGTACCATGAGACTGCTGGTCCGTGATACAGGTATCGTGAGACTGCTGGTCCATGGTACAGGTACCGTGACACTGCTGGTCCATGATACAGGTATCGTGAGACTACTGGTCCATGGTATAGGTACCGTGACACTGCTGGTCCATGATACAGGTATCGTGAGACTACTGGTCCATGGTATAGGTACCGTGACACTGCTGGTCCGTGATACAGGTATCGTGAGACTGCTGGTCCATGGTACAGGTACCGTGACACTGCTGGTCCATGATACAGGCAGCTGCCGGATGACACAACTCCCACTAAACAATTCTAATAAGGATTACCGGGTAGACGATGTGGTAGCATAAGGATATCATTAGTGACACTGTGCTCACCAGGAGCAGTGCTACTGCCCCTGGAGATCCCTATATGGAACACCACATTCATCATGTTGCATGTTCAACATGAAGTTAATGAGATCATTTCTGTCTTAGTAATTCCCTTGCAATTTCTCTCTACTGCTACCCGGTAATATTTCAACGCTAGAGACCTGAGATCACTCTGTAATTAGCTGATTGGCTTCGTATAGCGGATTTGAATGTGGAACTTGAGTACTTGTTTTTTACAAATAATTTGTTTTATGCCTTATTAGGCTTTGATCAGGGAAGTATGCTGGTTAAGTCCACTATTACAACCCCTCTCCTTCATTTTTTTTTGTCTAAGTTCAAAGAATTTAGTACTCAAGTTCAAGAGGGTGGTGGAGGAAAGACAGTATATATAAGGTAAGAACGTGAGGCAAGAAGGTCGATAGGTTGGTCCTTACGAGACACAGAATACGTATCACAGGTACCAAAACTAACATTATAGAGGTCGGGGAGAGAGTCACATGTGGAGGCGTGTAGACGCGTAGGGTCCGTCTCCAGGGTGGACTGTGGTAATAAGATGCTTACTTGATCTTTACTGGAATATTAAGGTGGTCTCCCATGTGGGCTTAAAGCTAGTTGACAGTGAGATATACAAGCTATCCTACAGTATAAGGATATCCAAAATAATAATGGGTATTGACCTGGATGGTGCCAAATCTTCAATATCACCCGACACATTTTAATTGAAACGTTTACGTAATTCTCACATGAGAGAAGCATAAATATACAAAATTACTGCTTATTACAGTGCCCATACATTATTTCAGTTATCATAATGGATAACGAGTCAAGTGATGCTCTGAATATGGTGGAAGGTTGAGGTGTGGCGGCACTCCTGACAAAGGCCCATCGTTCCTCTGGCCAGCTACCCTTTCCGGCAGTCACGTGCGACTGTCTGGGTTTGGACGCAACAAATTACAATCTACCTTTGAGTATATTTCAATATTTCAACCGTAGGTAGTTTTAAGAGTGCGTACTGGATTTCACTATACAGTACAGCAACAAAACTGGCAGGAAAATGATTGTATGGACAATAAGAACATTCATAACACGATAAGTCACATCACTGATGTTCTTTAGAACACAGGACAATGTTACATACAGTTACTTGTATGTAACATTGTTCGTTCTTCGTATATCCTTTCAAGGCGAGATAGCAGATATAGCTTTTACTCCTCGCATTAATCAATTAAGCACTTAAATTATTAAAATCATTTCAAAACCCTAAAATTTTATTATTTGGAACAGAGATATCTTGTAATACACTTGGTAAATACTGTCAGGTCAGGTTTCGAAATACAATTAGAACTTATTGGAGTGTTACATTAGGAAGTGTTCAATCTAATGAAAAGTCTTAGTGCCAAAACACAATTAAGAACACACTACTACCGCCATACTGTCCTCACGCTTAATGCATTGGTTCTAAATATAAATTAAAGCCCGCAATATTGACGATTTATCGGATTAAGAGCATCGCTCCTCGATAGGTTAGGTGGGCTACGCATTTGATAAGATAAAACCACTTAAAATTTGACGTATCATGGAAATGGAATAGTGTGTGTAAGAGAGCAGACTCTTAATTATTACCTTTTGTGCCCTCTGTAATGCTTTTTGCGCTACCGCTCACAGGATGAGTATGGGGTGCACAATAAACTAGACGCCTCTGGCGGCAACAATAAAAATCTCCAGGCAACCCAACCTCACGCTAAGCTGTTTAAAGCAGCGGCCGTCCTCCCTAGACACATTCGTCAATTTTAAACGTATTGTGTATTAAAAATTGATTTGTTCTCGTATATAAAGTAATATTATACATAAAAATTCTATGTATAGTTAGACTTAAGTTAGGAGTTTAGGTTCTATTGGCGATTATTTTGTATTTGAAGTACGTGGGTGAAGCATTTATAGAATTGTTTCGAACAGAGAACGTGTGCGAAGCACTTGTTTCGGAAGTGTTCGGACGTCATCCGTTGCGAGTCGTGTGTAAACCGCTTTTCATTCATAAACAGAGTTTGGGGGGCTGGATTAATGAGCTTGGACCTTTGTATAGGAGGACGGGCTGCTCCCGTCCTCCAAACAAAGACCCAAAAGTGATTCCATGCACCCGCCAAACCCCCTGTTTATGAATGAAAAAGGTTTACACACGACTCACAACTGATGACGTTCGAACAGTTCCGAAACGAGTGCCTCACTGACGAATTTTGTTCTAACCACAACGCTGTAAATGCTTCACAACAAATACAAATAATCAAAAGAACCTAAACACCTAACCTAACCTATGCCTATATTTGCACAATATGCAAATATATTATAATATTAATTTTTGAGAGAATTTCGGTTTTGAATGAATAGCATGTACAAATTTATGAATGCGTCTGTGGGGTCGACCGCTGGATGTAATGGACTTGAGTCGAGGACGGGTTGCCAGGTCAGCAATTCCTCCGGGTCTGAATGGGGCTATTTTGTGCAACAATATTGCACTAGAGAGAGCACTCTTGTCTTGAAAAGTATCATAATTGGTATTGCATCCCTCGTTTGAAAGTTTTTTTGTTATCCAACCTGTCACTTTTCTTACATTTGTGACTGCTACTTTGTGTTAAAAAAGTAAGGTCTTCAAGCTCCCCGCTCTTCGGAGAGTCAATCTTGGCCGGGGAGGATTGACTAGGTGCCAATCCTTAACCGAAAGTCTTTGTTCATCCAGCAATGAATGGATATTTGGTTGTTAAACGATTTGGCGAATCATATTCCAGGTAAAATTAAGATTAGGGACCTGCTCGAAACGCTATGTTATGGCTATACGAGTGTATAAAGCCATATATATACGTATAATATAAGTGTGTGTGTGTTCATTAACTCGAAATCGTCCACTGGTAATGCATAAATAAATTTATTATAGTGAAACTTTGTGATATGGGAAACATGAGGGCCATTGTGCCTGTGAGATACTGACCACACAATTGTTATCACTTAGGGTCGGGGTAGATGGGATGAGGTTTAAAAATATATCACCGGTAATGGACAATAGGTGTGGATTAGGGCAAGGGAGGAATTGCTAAGCGCTGTGGAAGAAAGGTTCTGGCGTGGGGCTGATGGCTACCTCTCACTTGAAAATAATCCATAACGTATACAGCCTGGAACTTTACAACAGAAAGTCCAAGGTTGTGCTTGTCCATCAGCAGTTCACTCCACGGCTAGTGTTACTCTTGATAACCAAAGAAAATGTAATGTTTTGATGCGGATACCAGACTTATATTGATTTATCAACGCCGGTAAATAACGAGAAGTAACTACATATATGACATGCACACCACTTATAACAGTCATGTGTGAACAGTATTCCTAGGAGTGTGAAACATGGTATGGCAGTGATATACCCGTGACTGACGTCCAACGCACGCATTATGTATAAATTTTGATAAAGTATTTTTGGCGCATCACTGACGTATCCATGATGGATTCTTGGCACCATATTGTCCTTCATGTGATGGATTCTTGGGTCCCCGTCGTCCTTCATGTGATGGATTCTTGGGTCCCCGTCGTCCTTCATGTGATGGATTCTTGGCGCCCCGTTGTCCTTCATGTGATGGATTCTTGGGTCCCCGTCGTCCTTCATGTGATGGATTCTTGGCGCCCCGTTGTCCTTCATGTGATGGATTCTTGGGTCCCCGTCGTCCTTCATGTGATGGATTCTTGGCACCTCGTTGTCCTTCATGTGAAGGATTCTTGGCGCCCCGTCGTCCTTCATGTGATGGATTCTTGGCGCCCCGTTGTCCTTCATGTGATGGATTCTTGGGTCCCCGTCGTCCTTCATGTGATGGATTCTTGGGTCCCCGTTGTCCTTCATGTGATGGATTCTTGGCGCCCCGTCGTCCTTCATGTGATGGATTCTTGGCACCTCGTTGTCCTTCATGTGAAGGATTCTTGGCGCCCCGTTGTCCTTCATGTGACGGATTCTTGGCGCCCCGTTCGACTTGGGCCGTTCGACTGGCCTTCTGTTGGATTCATGAGAGTGATCCACGTGACGTAAGTGCGAGGTGGGCGAGTGATAATATGGCACCAGGAAGAAGTGGCGCCACCAGTCTATATGGGGAGGTGGGATTCCCAGAGAGGGTAGCGTGCCCCCTCCCTCCCTCCCTCCCTCTCTCTCTCTGTCCTTCCCTTCCCCCTCTCTGTCCTTCCCTTCCCCCTCTCTGTCCTTCTCTTACCTTCCCCCCTCTCTGTCCTTCCCTTCCCCCCTCTCTGTCCTTCCCTTCTCCCCTCTCTGTCCTTCCCTTCTCCCCTCTCTGTCCTTCCCTTCCCCCCTCTCTGTCCTTCCCTTCCCCCTCTCTGTCCTTCCCTTCCCCCCTCTCTGTCCTTCCCTTCCCCCTCTCTGTCCTTCCCTTCCCCCCTCTCTGTCCTTCCCTTCCCCCTCTCTGTCCTTCCCTTCCCCCCTCTCTGTCCTTCCCTTCCCCCTCTCTGTCCTTCCCTTCCCCCCTCTCTGTCCTTCCCTTCCCCCCTCTCTGTCCTTCCCTTCCCCCTCTCTGTCCTTCTCTTACCTTCCCCCCTCTCTGTCCTTCCCTTCCCCCCTCTCTGTCCTTCTCTTCCCTTCCCCCCTCTCTGTCCTTCCCTTCCCCCCTCTCTGTCCTTCCCTTCCCCCTCTCTGTCCTTCCCTTCCCCCCTCTCTGTCCTTCCCTTCCCCCTCTCTGTCCTTCCCTTCCCCCTCTCTGTCCTTCCCTTCCCCCTCTCTGTCCTTCTCTTACCTTCCCCCCTCCCTGTCCTTCCCTTCCCCCCTCCCTGTCCTTCCCTTCCCCCCTCCCTGTCCTTCCCTTCCCCCCTCTCTGTCCATCCCTTCCCCCCCTCTCTGTCCTTCCCTTCCCCCCTCTCTGTCCTTCCCTTCCCCCCTCCCTGTCCTTCCCTTCCCCCCTCTCTGTCCATCCCTTCCCCCCTCTCTGTTCTTCTCTTCCTTCTCTCCATCCGTCCCTCCTTCCTCGTTCACTCTCCGTTCTTCCTTCTCCCTTAAGTTACAGGCTTAGAGGATGTGATGGGACATGGGATGAAAGGATGAAGAGTGGTAAGGCTAACACTAGTGGAAAAGAGGCCGGCGAGGAATAGGCAAGGAAGGGGTGGGAGGGGGTGAAGGAGTGTGTGAAGGCTCACGGGTGCACTCTTGTCACAGACCCATGGCACATTGTGTTATTGGGATACACGGTGACCTTACATGATAACATAATGCAATATTACATTAATCCTGAAAACAGACAAAACACTTAGATGTGAGTAAATTACCACCTACGATGTTTAGGGACATACTTCCTGCAGTGATGCCACCTGTGAAGTTCTGTTCTTTACTGGAAATTAAACGGTATTCTAATCGAACATTTCCATGACCAACTGACATCATTTTTTCCCCCTGGAGGTTAGTTTATTGGGCAGCGGCACTCATCCCGTGAATAAACATACCGCCAAAGCAGTATGTACAACACCCCCGGTAGGAAGAATCTGTCACTTGTACCCAGAAGCAGCTGGGACTTGACTGCCTCAAGTGAACCGACTGTAAAACGAGGGTGATTGATTGACGAAGATTAAGCCACCCAAAAAGTGGCACGGGCATGAATAGCCCGTAAGTAGTGGTCTTTTTGAGCCATTACCAGTATCAAGAGCTGATACTGGAGATCTGTGGAGGTGCGACTGCACCCTGCGTGACTGGAGATGTCTCCCGTGAAAACGAGGGTTTGGGGGATGAAGTATATAGTCTCCTTCAGCACCCTCAACGGCCAGCAAATCTGCTCGTCTGTTTCTACGGATGCCAACACGAGAGAAAATCCACAGGAACTTGACCATCATTCTTTGATTATATTTAACTATCAATTCCTAAAATTTTAAGTTGACACTTAACCGATGGGTGAACATTCACACGTGATGTTATGAAGTGACTCGCCTAGTTGTGCTTGTGGGAGTTGAACTTTGGCTCTTTGGTCCCACCTCTCAGCTGTCAATCAGCTGTACAGGTTCCTGAGCCTATTGGACTCAATAGGTATGGTGGTGTGTTAAAATGGTGGTATATCGAGGTGAGTGGAGGTGGTAGGTATGTTGACGCGGTAGGCGAGGTGATAAGCGTGGGTCAATTCGCCAATTACTCTCCGGCGTACTCTGCGTCAGAGTCGTCGACGTTCCTCTAGAACACTTGACGGTGTCCGCCCTAGAGTGCTGCACCTTCCTCTGCTCTAGAGCTCCTCACTGATAGGGGCCTTACTTCCCTCCCTAGGTGCCACTGTTCACCTCTGGGGAACACCTCAGTCGAATTACGGAGGAGGGTTCTCTCCGAACCCAGCCTTACACCCAACATTGAGTGAAGTAACTCGACCACTCAATAGTTTCCTTACTGGGATGTCCGTGGACACGGAAACTCAAGGTTTACCCAGGTCAAGTTGCCCGCCCATAAGGTTATTCACAAGATCGCCAACTTGACTCTCCTTCCTCTGCAGTCAAATAATACTTCCAACACAGTGGGATGTCACCTCTCCCAGTCTAGTGCTTCTTCAACAGTTGTGTGGTGCACAGTAAACCTCACATCACATAAAAAAAAATGTTTCCTCATAACTATTGTCAGTTTTATTTACAGTACTTCCCTTTCTTTGTATTACCTCTGTTTTTTGCTGTTTACTTATTACCTGTTTTCTTTAATAATAATCAGTGCAGCCCATTCTCCTGTTTAGATAGTACTTATAGCAATGATGTGGACCATCGTACATATATTGATGTGATGGACAATCAGAAAGTTGAATTTGAACAAACTGGGAAAGGTTTTTGTATTTCTTGCTAATAAAACCTAACCATTCCAGACCTAATACATGCTATCTGAGGCCTGAAATAGTGTGTGTGTTTTGTGTGTGTGTTTTGTGTGTGTGTTTTGTGTGTGTTTTGTGTGTGTGTTTTGTGTGTGTGTGTGTGTGTATATATACTCACGTAATTGTACTCGCCTAATTGTGCTTGCGGGGGTTGAGCTCTGGCTCTTTGGTCTCACCTTTCAACCGTCAATCAACAGGTGTACAGGTTCCTGAGCGTATTGGGCTCTATGATATCTACACTTGAAACTGTGTATGGAGTCAGCCTCCACCACATCACTTCCTAATGCATTTCATTTGCCAACCACTCTGACACTAAAAAAGTTCTTTCTAATATCTCTGTGGCTCATTTGGGCACTCGAGTTTCCACCTGAGTCCCCTAGTGTGTGTGCCCCTTGTGTTAAATAGCCTGTCTTTATCTACCCTATCAATTCCCTTGAGAATCTTGAATGTGGTGATCATGTCCCCCCTAACTCTTCTGCCTTCCAGCGAAGTGAAGTTTAATTCCCGTAGCCTCTCCTCGTAGCTCATACCTCTCAGCTCGGGTACTAGTCTGGTGGCAAACCTTTGAACCTTTTCCAATTTGGTCTTATCCTTGACTAGATATGGACTCCATGCTGGGGCTGCATACTCCAGGATTGGCCTGGCATATGTGGTATACGAAGTTCTGAATGATTCCTTACACAAGCTTCTGAATGTCGTTCTTATGTTGGCCAGCCTGGCATATGCCGCTGATGTTATCCTCTTGATGTGGGCTGCAGGGGACAGGTCTGGCATGATGTCAACCCCCAAGTCTTTTTCTCTCTCTGACTCATGAAGAATTTCATCTCCCAGATGATACCTAGTATCTGGCCTCCTGCTCCCTACGCCTATCTTCATTACATTACATTTGCTTGGGTTAAACTCTTAACAACCATTTGTTCGACCAAACAACCATTTGTTCGACCATTCCTTCAGCTTGTCTAGGTCTTCTTGAAGCCTCAAGCAGCCCTCCTCTTTCTTAATCCTTCTCATAATTTTGGCATCGTTAGCAAATATTGAGAGAAATGAGTCTATACCCTCCGGGAGATCATTTACATATATCAGAAACAAGATAGGACCGAGTACAGAGCCCTGTGGGACTCCACCGGTGACTTCACGCCATTCCGAGGTTTCACCCCTCACCGTAACTCTCTGCTTCCTATTGCTTAGGTACATCCACATCCCTTATCCACTGGAGCACCTTACCAGCTACACCTGCCTGTCTCTCCAGCTTATGTACCAGCCTCTTGTGCGATACTGTGTCAAAGGCTTTCTGACAATCCAAGAAAATGCAGTCCGCCCAGCCTTCTCTTTCTTGCTTAATCTTTGTCACTTGGTCGTAGAACTCTATTAAGCCAGTCAGGCAAGATTTACCCTCCCTGAATCCATGCTGTCGATTTGTCACGAAGTCCCTTCTCTCCAGATGTGTCACTAGGTTTTGTCTCAGGATCTTCTCCATCACATTGCATGATATACAAGTCAAGGACACTGGCCTGTAGTTCAGTGCCTCTTGCCTGTTGCCCTTTTTGTATATTGGGACCACGTTTGCTGTCTTCCATATTTCTGGTAGGTCTCCCGTCCCCAGTGACCTACTATACACGTTGGAGATTGACAAGCAAAGTGCCTCTGCACACTCTTTCAGTACCCATGGTGAGATCCCGTCTGGACCAACAGCCTTTCTAACATCCAGATCCAGCTGTATACCTGTCGTTGCCTGTTCTAAGTTTCATTACCTGTTCTTTCACTGTTGTTTTCCTCCTGATGTGACTGTGTGTGTGTGTGTGTGTGTGTGTGTGTATATATGTGTGTGTGTGTATATATATATATATATATAATATATATATATATATATATATATATATATATATATATATATATATATATATATATATATATATATATATATATATATATATATATATATATATATAATTTATATTTATTTATTTATTTATTTTTATTTTCCTATACTAGGCCTAAGAATATTTAAGTTTGTTTTTTAGCTTTATATTTTTGGACTCTTTAAAAGTGAATACCTGTAGTACCAAATTCTACTACTTAATTGTCCATTATGTCAATATATGTATGATTGTACACACAATGAGGTCCATTAAGTAATAGTTACAAAAAGTATTATTTAAACAGGAATATGGGTTGCCATATTGGCACTTGTTACATCCTTTTTCAAATTTCACTTATCAATGCCCATTAAATCACTTGGCCTGTTTGAAATTTGTGTGGCTAGAGGTCAGTGGTACAGCCATTCACTTTACCTCACTTTTTATCACTTAACCACTTTTTGCTTTTCCAATATTCACATCGTTTCCCAGAACTCTTAACTACACTTGACTATAATTTTTAACTTGTCTGGCAAAGTTTTTCTACGCAAAACGAGAATTAACTTCCCTACAAGGTGTCATCATGACTCTTCTCGATCTGTAGTGTGGGTAACTGTGCTCCAGTATACCTGTTGTGTTGTGACAGTTTTGTATGAACAGGGCTAGAAGAGAAATAAGATGGACATGGAGTAGCCTAAGGACATAAACCTAACCATTTCATAAAGGTTAATATGATAATGAGTGATAAAGTACTTTTGCAGTCTCCTGCATGCAGCATCCATGGTGAGATTAGGTCTGGCCCCATTAACTTTGTCACATCTAGTTCTTCCAGGTGATAAGCCATAAAATGAAATCAATAGGAATAACGGGTGAGTGAGTTGAATTTTCAACTTCGTCCAACAGAATGCAAAGATTAACAGTAAATCAAATAAGATTAAGTGCAAGTGCACTGAAAAGCTCTGTACCCCAGGGCACAGTACTTGTACCAGGTAAATGATTGAACATTTACCATGTCTGTACAGTATGTATGGACACAGTAAAATGCCTAAAATTCTGGGTCAGTCTCGAAACACACAGAATGTTGTCTTGGGGGAAGAAGGCGAGTGAAATATTTCGTAATGTATACTCTACATACAAGATCAGGACCCAAATAAGCACACTTAAATATCTTGGCCCTGTTGCAAAATATATGGTAGGAAAAGCAGAATAAACAGGTGAAAATTAAAGGTGCCACAGGCACAGTCATGAAACATTAAACATTAGAGGGGCCACAGCTCTGTGCCTTCCATCTACCTAACATGAATATTACTGGTGCAAAATTTACAATTTTAAAGAGGCATTTACTGATCATTTGGGTTGCAATGGATATGTAGGCATGTATGCTGCTTCAAGCTTCAGCCTTTCTGATTAGCCTATTGCCAGGCCGAGAAGAACAACTTTGAAACCAACTACAGGTAAAGGTCAAGTAAAACCTCTGATGCCAATGTTTTTATAGTGTTCTGAATGAAGTTCTGTGGGTCATTTGGTCTGCCAGTCATTTGGCATGTTTACCTGCTGTTAAGGGACCACGGTCAAGACCTTGTAACAATAGTCCACATTACCGGCATTTCTTCATGTCTG
This sequence comes from Procambarus clarkii, assembly GCF_040958095.1. Classification (NCBI taxonomy): domain Eukaryota; kingdom Metazoa; phylum Arthropoda; class Malacostraca; order Decapoda; family Cambaridae; genus Procambarus; species Procambarus clarkii. The sequence continues at coordinate 45,759,900 of NC_091150.1, read as the reverse complement.
GCCAGCCATTTGTCGGATCCCATGTGCTATGTTTAGTTGAGTTGGTGGTGGCAGGACAGTGGTCGGTTTCCCACACTCACCATTATCTCACTATGGAGGGGGGAGGCTGTCCAAAATAATGACCATAGTGCCTGTTTCATCGTTGTTGCCATGTCAGATGGGTTAATACAGTAATGCAATCGCAGAAACTTTGGCCACTGATGCATTCCACGTTTACACATGGATGAATTATTATGATGATCCATAATATGCTTACTGCTGCATTTGTGTAATTACCTAAGTGTAGCTACAGGATGAGAGCAACGCTCGTGTGCACATGCGTGTGCTCAGAGTGAAAACGTATTGCATAAGAAACTGTTGAGTTTAAGTACATTCATAATTATAGGTAATAATTGTAGAAGATTTATACAAATATCAGATGGGTACCCATCTGTGCTGTGGTCTCTCACCCTTTCCCAACTCCCAATCTCTCCCCCAATCTCTCCCCACTCTCTCCTCACTCTCTCCTCACTCTCTCCTCACTCTCTCCTATTGGGGGGGTAGGGGGGGGGGAGATGGGAAGGGTGTGTAATTACCTAAGTATAATTATAAAAGTGTAGTTACAGGATGAGAGCTATGCTCATGGTATCCCATCTTCCCAGCACTTTGTCATATTTGTCTTTGTAACTGCTGATGTTTTTGGCCTTAACACTTTCTCACTTGTTCCAACCATCTACCACTCTGTTTGCAAAAGAAAACTTTCAAATATTTTTTCAGCATCTTTATTTGATTAGCTTGAATCTATGACCTTTTGTTCTCATGTTAGTGGTTTCAAGAATTCCTCTTTGTCAATTTGGTCGATTCCTGTTGTTACTTTGCAAGTATTGATCATATCGCCTTTCTTCTATCTTCTAGCTGTGGCATATTTAATGCCTCTAGTCTCTCATCATAACTCTTGTTTTTCAGTTCTTTAACCATTATAGCATGCCTTTGCACCTTTTCCAGTTTATTGATGGGCTTCTTGAGATATGTGCACCATACAACTGCTACAGAAAGAGCTGTAGAAGAAGCTAAAGTAGTAGATAAAATTGTTGGCCTCGTGGAAGGTCTTACAAACAGAGAGAATGTGTGCGACTACAGGAGAATAGGCAGGTACGTAAAAGGGAAAGATCGACCTTTGAGGATCACCCTAAACGGTGCCAAACAGATGGAAGAAGTACTAAGGAATGCTAGAAAATTGCAAAGGGATGAGGATGGGAAAGGGTGGTCGTTAAGACGAGATCTTTCAAAAGAAGATAGAGAGAAGCTGAAACTGAACCTCGCCGAGGCAAAACATTTAAATGAGAGCAGGAATGAAGAAGAAATAAATTCTTTTTTCTACAAAGTGATAGGGGTAGGCAAACCAGTAAAGTGGTACATAAAGGCAAACCAACAAAATCAATAGAGAGAGGGGGAGTGAAGAATAAGGAGAGGGGGAACAAGTTCCTGAAGATTGCATACACCAACATAGATGGAGTGAGATCGAAGATACTGGAGTTAAGTGATGTAATACAGCTGCAGACACCAGACATTGTTGCACTCACGGAGACAAAACTTGAAGATGTAATTTTAAATGAGGTCATATTCCCAAGGGGCTACTCAATTTGGAGACGGGACAGAAAAATTAGGAAAGGCGGTGGCGTTGCTGTGCTGGTAAAAGAACACCTAAAGGTGAAGGAAATAATGACTGCCAATCCACAAGAAGTTGACATAATAGCACTAGAGATCTGCTATGAGGATGATAAACTAATGATGATAAATGCATATAGTCCACCGCCAAGCAGCACATGGTCAAAGGAGGAGCTAGATAGTAAACGTGAAGGTCTTATAACAATAATGAGAGAGATTATAGCGAGAGCGGATAACGATAGATCACGACTGTTGATAGTCGGTGACTTCAACTTGAAATCCATAGACTGGGAAGCATATGAAGCTAAAACAGAAGATTTTTGGACCTGTAAATTTGTAGACCTCATCCTGGAAACATTCTTGTATCAACATGTTAAACAAGCTACGAGGATGAGGGAAGGGGACGTTCCCTCCATGATAGATTTGATATTTACCAGGAAGGAGGAAGAGATATTTGACATTCAGTACCTTCCTCCCTTGGGTAAAAGTGACCATGTCTTTTTGGGAATAAAGTATGCAATGCGTTATAAGCTGGAAGAAAATAAGGAGGTTGAAGCAGTTGAAAAACCAGACTTCAGGAGAGGACATTATGGTGACCTTAGAAATTTTTTTAGTGAGTATAATTGGACAGACTTGATGCTAGGCAAGGAAGTGAATGAGATGTATGGCAAGTTTTGTGAAATATATGATAAAGGCACAAAAAAATTTATACCAAAACAGAGATGCAGAACTAGGAAACAGGATTGGTTCAATAGAAATTGCGAGAGGGCTAGAGACCGAAAGACACAAAAATGGAATCAATACAGGAAGAGGCCGAACCCCCAAACATACCAGCGATACAAAGATGCGAGAAACAACTACACGGCAGTGAGGAGAGAGGCAGAAAGAAATTTTGAAAAAGGGATTGCGGACAAATGTAAAACAGAACCAGGTCTATTCTATAAATTCATAAACAACAAATTGCAGGTAAAGGATAATATTCAGAGGTTGAAAATGGGAAATAGATTCACGGAAGATGAAAAGGAAATGTGTGAAACACTAAACGAAAAGTTCCAAAGTGTGTTTGTACAAAATGAAATCTTTAGGGAACCAGATACAATAAGAATTGCAGAGAACAACATAGAACACATAGAGGTGTCTAGAGACGAAGTGGAAAAAATGCTCAAGGAGCTCGGTAAGAACAAAGCAGCTGGCCCAGATGGCGTTTCACCATGGGTTCTGAGAGAATGTGCATCTGAGCTCAGCATTCCACTTCACCTGATCTTTCAGGCATCCCTGTGTACAGGAATCGTAGCAGACGGGTGGAAACAGGCTAACATAGTTCCAATCTACAAAAGTGGCAGCAGGGAAGACCCCCTCAATTATAGACCTGTATCATTAACAAGTGTAATAGTGAAAGTATTGGAAAAACTAATCAAAACTAAATGGGTAGAACACCTAGAGAGAAATGATATAATATCAGACAGACAGTATGGTTTTCGATCTGGAAGATCCTGTGTATCGAATTTACTCAGTTTCTATGATCGAGCCACAGAGATATTACAGGAAAGAGATGGTTGGGTTGACTGCATCTATCTGGACCTAAAAAAGGCTTTCGACAGAGTTCCACATAAGAGGTTGTTCTGGAAACTGGAAAATATTGGAGGGGTGACAGGTAAGCTTCTATCATGGATGAAAAATTTTCTGACTGATAGAAAAATGAGGGCAGTAATCAGAGGCAATGTATCAGAATGGAGAAATGTCACAAGTGGAGTACCACAGGGTTCAGTTCTTGCACCAGTGATGTTTATTGTGTACATAAATGATCTACCAGTTGGTATACAGAATTATATGAACATGTTTGCTGATGATGCTAAGATAATAGGAAGGATAAGAAATTTAGATGACTGTCATGCCCTTCAAAAAGACCTGGACAAAATAAGTATATGGAGCACCACTTGGCAAATGGAATTTAATGTTAATAAATGTCATGTTATGGAATGTGGAATAGGAGAACATAGACCCCACACAACCTATATATTATGTGAGAAATCTTTAAAGAATTCTGATAAAGAAAGAGATCTAGGAGTGGTTCTAGATAGAAAACTATCACCTGAGGACCACATAAAGAATATTGTGCAAGGAGCCTATGCTATGCTTTCTAACTTCAGAATTGCATTTAAATACATGGATGGCGATATACTAAAGAAATTGTTCATGACTTTTGTTAGGCCAAAGCTAGAATATGCAGCTGTTGTGTGGTGCCCATATCTTAAGAAGCACATCAACAAACTGGAAAAGGTGCAAAGACATGCTACTAAGTGGCTCCCAGAACTGAAGGGCAAGAGCTACGAGGAGAGGTTAGAAGCATTAAATATGCCAAAACTAGAAGACAGAAGAAAAAGAGGTGATATGATCACTACATACAAAATAGTAACAGGAATTGACAAAATCGACAGGGAAGACTTCCTGAGACCTGGAACTTCAAGAACAAGAGGTCATAGATTTAAACTAGCTAAACACAGATGCCGAAGAAATATAAGAAAATTCACCTTCGCAAATAGAGTGGTAGACGGTTGGAACAAGTTAAGTGAGAAGGTGGTGGAGGCCAAGACCGTCAGTAGTTTCAAAGCGTTATATGACAAAGAGTGCTGGGAAGACGGGACACCACGAGCGTAGCTCTCATCCTGTAACTACACTTAGGTAATTACACTTAGGTAATTACATGTTGCGATTTTGGTCTCAAAAAAGTCGTGAACTCCCTCATGTAGTGGAGCTTTATTTGGTAATTTAAGTGCTTATTTAAGTACAGTCCTACTATTTTCAGGTGTAAATTATACTGTGTCTTTTTCACCTGATCTCCAGGGAGTGCTGTTTGAGGTGTTTTAAGTGGTCTCACTTGAACGAACTACAGTATATGGGGCGAAGCCGATTCGTTCCAGTGTGGAATTTGTTCCATCTGTCTGGCCCCAACAGCCCCCCCTTCTCTCCCCCATGAAATAAATTATTATGCTTCACAGTACTGTACAGTATTTTAGATACTATGTTCAACTGAGTCAGACATTAAAAGTTTTCTGTGCCTTCTCTAGATCAGAAACTTTGATAGCAATATCATAGTGTTAAAGTTTAACCATAGTTGGTAGATCTCGTTTGAAAGGTTCTTGTTATCCAGCCTCTCTTTCCTTGCAGTTGCAACTGCTACTATACCTTACTATGTTCATACCAGAAGACTCCTTTTAATGATTACACCCAGGTCTCTTACTTTGTATTTTCTTTCTATAGCTTGGTTTAAGAGTATTTTATGTGGTATTGGTTTTTATTATTTTTACCATTGCACAGAAGCTGGAACTTGTGTTCAATGTTATTTTCTCTGGCCCATATTGAAAGACTCGTTTTAAATCAGTATGGAGGTTTGCTGTGTTCCGTATAAACTTCAGTAGTTTCTACTCTGAAAAAAATCAGTGTCATCTGCAAACAAGATACAATCCTATACTGTAGTTTGTCTTCTTGTCTATGCTGGATGTGAGAATGAGGAATCATACATGAGCAAGTACAGGGTACTTAGCTTTTCACCATGCATACCTGGAGAGGATTTGGGGAGTTTGACTTGCCATAACTTGGTCCAACAGGCTGTAGCTTGGAGCATGCTCACAGGTTCACATATCCACTACAGTCTGATGGATGATCCATATTACGTACATCCATCTAGATGTAATAATCTGGATCATCCATGGATGAGCCAAATTACAAATGGTCATATATTTTTAAAGCTTTCTTAAAGTCTGTTTATATACTGTACAAGGGCAGAAATAGGCTAAGCTACTCAATCCTTTTGAGATGTATTTTATTTTATCAATAAACTTACGTGACCTTGTTTATTGGTGTTTTGACATTGGTGTTTTGCTTGTGTTCCAAGAGGTCCTCCTTGTGTGTGTATATTTACCAGTTCCCATCACTACCTTACCTACTTCATATTATACATTCAAGTCCACAGATGACTAATTTGATCATACTAGTCAAACATCTGCCATCCCACGCTAGTCTCATGAATCTCCTACCTGGCTGTACATACTAGCTTTTTTAGTCACATTCACCTTTCCATTTGGTTAGATAATTCATTTTCTTCTCACAAGAAGAAACTGAGAATCTACCTTAGGTCTTTTTATTTGTAATTATCTTAGTGATTCATCTGCCAATAAATGACTAGGTATCCAATCATCTTTGTGAAAATATTAGTTCATTGTTCACAGGACAAGTGAAACCAGAGACTTGCCTGGTGTGGCCACTTCTCATGCTGGCCAGACTATGCCGGTCGGCCGAGCAGACAGCATGCTGGACTTGTGATCCTGTGGTCCTGGGTTCGATCCCAGGCGCCGGCGAGAAACAATGGGCAGAGTTTCTTTCACCCTATGCCCCTGTTACCTAGCAGTAAAATAGGTACCTGGGTGTTAGTCAGCTGTCACGGGCTGCTTCCTGGGGGTGGAGGCCTGGTTGAGGACCGGGCCGCGTGGACACTAAAAAGCCCCTAAATCATCTCAAGATAACCTCAAGATATGCCTGTGATGTCTGAAAGGTTTTAATAAAAACATTAGAACAAACGCAATATTAGTTATGTTCATCATAGTGCAGTATTTATGGATGGTGGTGGTGATGAGAAGTGATTGGCAGTGATGTTGAGAAGAGTGAGTGACAATGATGCTGAGATTGGTGTATGTGTGTTAATGAAAATACCTGTACTAGGACATATAGTTTTCGATGATTTCTCAAGTTTTTTATCAGATAAGTTGTATAATATTTATCTAAATTAGCTTTAGAGGTCATATGAAATATGAGTTTATTTCAAATGTCTTTCAGAGCATTCTAATACATAGGCTAAATGAGGTAGTGTAACTAATGAACATTGCTGTTCTGGAAGGAGAAAAGAGCTTTCTTGTTACTAATGTATTGTATGTGTGGCTAAAGTCCATACACCACTTGACTCATTCTTGCATCTTGTTTGAATGCTTCTTAAACAAAAGATCACATGTACTGTTTCATGTATGAATAATGATGTGTTAAATGTTATATTAAATGTCAGCAATTTAAATAAGAATTTGTATTGCTTTAAGTTTTTTGCCAGGTCTATAATTTTTTTCTTTTAATCCTCTTTCACAGTATGACCCAAGTTACTTTCAGGATGACAGTTTTTTAAACTACCTAGTAACCTTGTGTATCATACCTGTTGTCCCCAATTGCAATTTGTTCTGTGATTTGCCTTATCACAGACTTGTGTGTCAAGGCCCTTCAAATGCATGTTAATTCACACCATAACCTGCCCTCAATTAACTACTTGGAGTATTTTGGCCTTGCCATTTTTAGCCATGATATGATTCCATCAAACCATTCCTGTTGTCCTAGGTGGTAAATGAATGTGAAGCTGAGTAATTACTGCCTTCTTTTGAAGTTAGGAATAAAATGGGCAATGTTTGTATCCCCCAGGGGGATCTCCAGCACCGCGACGTACATCCCCCTAGATCCTCTTCTGGAAACCCTGCGTCTCCGGTTACTCAGAGTTATAATGAAGGTGTGTGAGCTGCCCACCACTATTTTCTCACAGTTGGTCCTGTTCTAAAGCTTTCCCAATGGATTTCTTAAGTCCTCATTAAGTGTGTTGTCTTGTGTTCCCAATGGGTTGATGTTACCTCTGTTTTCCAATCTACTGTTTTTATATAATAATTACATGTTAATGGGTTAATAAACATTGTACAATGATCAATAATTGAACATTTGAAGAAGTAGAGCTGATACAGAGTGAAGTACAGTATAGTATTTAAATTTATCAAAATCAGAAACTTTATTTGTAGCAGCTTATTTATTATTATGTGAACTTATGTGAGAGAGAGAGAGAGAGAGAGAGAGAGAGAGAGAGAGAGAGAGATAGATACTGTATAGATAGATATATATATATATATATATATATATATATATATATATATATATATATATATGAGAGAGAGATACAGATAGATCGAGAGATAGATAGATCGAGACAGAGAGAGAGATAGAGATATAGATTGAGAGAGAGAGATAGTTTGATATATCGAGAGATAGATAGATCGAGAGATCGAGATCTTGAAGATCTTTCCATTTTAATTACTCTTTCACACATTTGTGATGGTCCTTCTCTACATTCATTATTTATACCCAGACCACTGCTACTCAGACAACACACACTTGAGAGGAAGATTTCATAATGTGCGCATAGTGTTGCATTTCTTTCTTTTCTGGAGACACATCAGGATGACAGAATATAATTTTTTGTTTACGAGTACGTAATATTGACTAATCCTTCACTCTAATGGTTTGTTGATGGTATGATGTTTTAAGTTAAAAATGCATGGCTGCAGTGTCTTTTGGTTATTAGGAGTACTGTACGGGCTGTACAGCAACATTATTACTAACATAGCTTAACATTTTTGGTGAGTGTTTCAGGACTGCTTTGTTGTGGAGAATACTAGTGTGTCAACAGTAAAGTTTGTGCACGGAGCCAGCAGCAAGTGTACCTGTAATGTTAAAAGTTCTGTACTGTGTTGATATGCAACATGTAGTATTCCTTTTGACTTGGTGTGTATTGTTGTTATACAAAAACTTTAACCCCCCCTTTAACTCCCCCACCCTCTAACAAAAAAACCTGTGAAATTGCAAATAGTAACCGCTGAAAGAAGCAAATGTGTTGTACAGTATATACCTTATGAGTGGTGCAAGGACACAGTTGGAAGCATGATGCAGCTGAAAGTAGTGTGTCTTATCATAGTGCATTATGTAGAAAAACACTAAAATGAGACTACACTTGTAGGTGATGTTTTGTCTGTGAAGTTACCAGAATGGTTGTTGATTTTACCGAATAGTAAAGTGCATTATAGGTAAAATTAGTGTGAACAGTGCTGATACAATTCCAGTGAATGAAAATTATGTCTTTGACCTACATAACAAATATGCTTTTTAAAATTGAGAAAATACAAATGTTTATACTGACCACTTGGATTCGGAGTCTTTATAGTATAATTCAAGGTAAATGTAAGTGTGAGAAAGTGATTAAGGATACTATACTGCATTTTGGCCTGTTTTTTTATCAGTAAATTATGGCTCTCATTAATAAACTACTGTATTGGTATTTACTTCAATTAAAAAGTGATACCTGTGTATGCTCACTGCTGTAGATATATCTGAAATATACTACTAAATATAGACAGTACTACGATCTTGGATTAACATTCTTCAATATACCAATAACTAAAAAATTTGTTGGAAACTAATATTTTTAAGTTTTACCTATTTATTTCTAATATGCTGATATGCATTATGCAAGTGTTGACAGCTTAGTAATTTAAATTATGGTAAAGAAAAATTGTAATATAGTATATAAAAATACTGTATATGTATATACTGTACACATATACACAGTATATGTGTATATACTGTGGCCTGCTACAAAAATCACATGTAATAGCATATTTCTCAGTTGCAGATATACATGGTGCATATTGTTAAGTTGTAGAAATATTTATTTAAACTCAAGAAGTACTCTACAGCATGTTCTGTATCTGGAGGTCACTAGATTGCTAAACAAGTTACAGAGAGATAAGCATGTTAAAGAGTCTCAGGGCCTCTGATGCTGATAGGGTTCTCTCTGAGTACCTATTGCACCTCTGCTCTTTAACAGGGGTATTCTGCACATCCTGCCATGCCTTCCGGTCTCGTGTGATATTATTTCTGTGTGCACCAGCCCCTCTAATATTTTCCATGTGTAAATTATTATGTATTTCTCCCGCCTGCGCTCAAGAGAATACAGATTTAGGCATTTTAGTCGGTCCCAATAGTTTAGGTGTTTTACCGAGTGGATTCTAACAGTAAAGGTCTCCAGGTCACCAATTTCTCTAGCTTTGAAAGGGGTTGTCATTGTGCAGCAGTATCAGTCTGCTGTAAAAATTAAATATCTTTCGGTACCTTTATTGCCAATAGATAAGTGATAATAGCTGCCATTGTGAAGCACTGGAGAGATTAGTGTAATTACTTAAGTGTAGTTACAGGATGAGAGCTACGCTGGTGGTGTCCCGTCTACCCAGCACTCTGTCATATAATGTTTTGAAATTACTGTCTGTTTTGGCCTCCACCACCTTCTCACCTAACTTGTTCCAACCGTCTACCACTCTGTTTGCAAAAGTGAATTTTCTTATATTCCTTCAGCAGCTTTGTTAACTTAGTTTAAGTCTATGACGTCTTGTTCTTGAAGTTCCAGGTCTCAGGAATTCTTCCTATCAATTTTATCGCTTTCTGTTACTATTTTGTACGTACAGTAGTGATCATATCGCCTCTTTTTCTTCTATCTTCTAGTTTTGGCATATTTAAGGCCTCTAAACTCTCCTCGTTGCTCTTGTCCTTCAGTTCTAGGAGCCATTTAGTTTCGTGTCTTTGCACCTTTTCCAGTTTGTAGTGTGTGCCATTAGCAGTGTGTACCATTAGCGGTGTGAGGGTGTGTGTTTGTGGCTGAGGCAGTGAAGGAGGGCATGTTGTGTGAGGCCCGCTTGGAGTTGACGTGTTCTTTCCCTCCTCTCCCTAAACACTTGCTAGCCACCTCCTTTCTTGTATTCACAGCATGCAACATACTTTCCCTCCTCCTAGTTACCTTTCTTCAAAGGGAAAGGCATTGTGAATACGAACAATGAACTGCGTGATATACGCCATGGATGTAACTGCAGAAGGCCTATTGGCCCGTACTTCCTCTTGCTTCTTCAGAAAGAGATTCAGCTAGCCTCAAAGAGTGTCCGTCAGTCAGGAAGAGATTCAGGTATTCTTGAAAATATCTATGGAAAACACCACCATGGAAGCCGCTAACACTGTTCATCTATGTATCATCTAAATAAATTGGAGATAGCATAGGATTGCAAGGATGACGCTCAGAGTTACAACTAGATACGCTCACTGCATCGTCCTCATAGGTGCTGTATCACTTGCATCCGACATTTGTGTTAGGTCCTTATTGCACCTGGCTTCACCAATATTATGACCCTTATGTTCTTCAAACAATAAAGTTTGAATTTCACCGACAGAGTGTTATCTTTCAACACCGTGTCGGACAGGTGTTTGGGAGCCAGAGGCGCGTACGCCACCCTTGGTTGCTCACTCAGAATTAACCCAGCCAGCAGCCCTAGGGCATTCTGGGAATTTTTTTCAAAGATGGCTGCCTCTCATTGGTGGTCCTAAGAGTCCATTTCATACACATTTAGAATGGGTTCCAAAAAATCAGAGTTTTCTCGGTTGGCGCAGTTTCCCGCCGACCAAGAATACTCGGTTGGCGCAGTTTCTCGCCGACCGAGAATACTCGGTTGGCGCAGTTAAGTGGTTAAGGCACATTCCTATGTTCGTTTATTTTAGTGTAGACTGCAGTATGAAAGCCCCTTTTCCTTTGCATGACTGTTACATCTAGAAAGGGCAGCTTCCCATCACTCATCTCATAAGTGAAACTTAACACAGAATTTTGCTGGAATGCCGCCTTCAACTGCTGCAAATGTCTGACATCAGGTACCTGCATAAATATGCTGTCAACATACCTGTATTACTGTTTGTGGCAGGTTTTAGTCCATATCAACTAAGACCCTCTACTCCATGGTTCCCATGTAAAAATTTGCGAACCTTTTTGATCTGTCGAAACGTTCATCTCCCTTTCCCATTTCTCTGTGGATTTTCTGCATACAAATGTGCAGTGTTTCGTGATCATCAATTGCATATACAGTGGTGCCTCGATTAATGAATTTAATCCATTCCGGCACTGAGCTCGTCATGTGAATTGCTCGTCTTGCGAAACAACTACTACTATGTTGTCGGAGGCATCCGAGAACCAGTGGGAATGCTAGGAAGCACCATGTGCTTTGCTCGTTAATTGAGCGAAAGCTCGTCAATCAAGACAAATTTTCTGCGAGTGGCTCGCTCGTTACTCGAAATGCTCGTAACCGAAGTCGCTCATCACTCTAGGTTCCACTGTATATAAAATTTATATATATATATATAATATATATATACATACATACTGTACGTTTAAAACGGTACAGTATTATTGAAAATATCTATATGTAGATCTTTATTTTTAGTAGTACGAGAGTGGATTTTCAATATAACATACAGCACGTAATTTGATTGAGTCAGACTGTGAATAAAAAATTAATAGAATTACTAAACTTGGAATTTTGCAGCTGTTTATATTGACTGAATAGCTCAAATTATATATCAGTCATCAGATCATCAGTCAATTATTTTGGTGCAAATTTTGTGTATTTTTAAGAATATCATCAGTTTACAGTTAAAGTATTTTAAGGAAATTATTGTACACTGTACAGTATACAGTATAATAATTTGACTTAATGTACTCGATTACATGAATCATAACAAGATAAAGAGTAGGCTTTGTTGAGAAGTGCAGAATGAGGATGAATTTTCAAGAGTTTTATTCTAAAATTAATGATGCATTTTTCTTAAGCAAAATCTATTCACATGGTGGTGTTTGAGACTGCAGTGTAGTGTTCATAGTGTTCAAACAATGTACTCACCTAGTTGTGCTTGCGGGAGTTGAGCTTTGGCTCTTTGGTCCCACCTCCCAACTGTCAATCAACTGGTGTACAGATTCCTGAGCCTACTGGGCTCTATCATATCTATACTTGAAACTGTGTATGGAGTCTGCCCCACCACATCACTGCCTAATGCATTCCATTTGTTAACTACTCTGACACTGACAGTTTTTTGTAATGTCTCTGTGGTACATTTGGGTACTCAGCTTCCATCTATGTCCCCTTGTTCGTGTACCACCCATGCTAAAGTGTTTGTCTTTGTTCACCGTGTCAAGCCCCCCCTGAGAATTTTGTAGTTGGTTATCATGTCTCCCCTTACTCCTCTGTCTTCCAGGGACGTGAGTTTCAGCTTCTTTAGCCTTTCCTCGTAGCTCATACCTCTCAGTTCCGTGACGAGTCTGGTGGCATACCACTGTATCTTCTCTAACTTTGTCTTGTGTTTAACTAGGTATGGACTCCAAGCTGGAGCTTCATATTCCAGGATTGGTCTGACATAAGTGGTATACAGGGTCCTGAACGATTCCTAACATAAGTTTCTAAAGGCAGTACTTATGTTAGCCAGTCTAGCATATGGCACTGATGATATCCTTTTGGTGTGGGCCTCTGGGGACAGGTTCTGTGATATCAACCCCTCAGATCTCTCTCTCTCTCCTTGACTCCTGCAGGATTTCACCTCCCAGATGGTTCCTTGTGTTCAGCCGTCTGCTCCCTTCACCTAATTTCATTACTTTGCATTTTCCTGAGTTGAACTTTAGAAGCCATTTTCTAGACATTCCTCCAGCTTGTCCAGGTCGTCCTGTAGTCTCTGTCTATCTTCATCTGTCTTGATTTTTCTCATAATTTTTGCATCATCAGAAAACATTGAGAGGAATGAGTCTATACCCTCTGGAAGATCGTTTACATGTATTAGAAACAGGATGGGTCCACGTACAGAGCCCTATGGGACTTGGCTGGTGACATTTTGCCACTCTGATGTCTCCCCCCTCACAGTTACTCGCTGTTTCCTGTTGCTTAGATACTCCCTTATTCACTGGAGCACCTCACCTATTACCTCTGCCTGTTGCTCCAACTTTCGTAACAGCCTTTTAATGGGGTACTGTGTCAAAAGCTTTCTGACAGTCCAAGAAAATTCAGTCTGCCCACCCTTCTCTTTCCTGCCTAATTTGCATTACTTGGTCATAGAATTCAATTAGGCCTGTGAGGCACGATTTACCATCTCTGAACCCATGCTGGTGGTGTGTTACAAAACTATTTCCCTCCAGATGCTCTACGAGCCTTTTCCTCACAATCTTCTCCATCACCTTGCTCGGTATACAAGTTAGGGAAACTGGCCTGTAGTTCAGTGCCTCTTGCCTGTCACCCTTTTTGTATATTGGGACTACATTAGCTCTCTTCCAGCTTTCTGGTAGGTCTCCTGTTTTCATTGACCTGTTATACACCATAGAGAGTGGCACAGTGCTTCTGCACCTTCTTTTAGTATCCACGGTGAGAGTCTAACAAGCCCAACAGCCTTTGTCACATTCAGCTCCAACAGATTACTTTTGACCTCGTTACTGGTGAGGTCAAAATCCTCCAAGGTTGCCTCCTCATTTAACGCAAGGGCTTCTCCTTGTTCTCTTGTGAAGACCTCCTGGAATCTCTTGTCGAGTTCTTCACACACCACCTTGTCATATTCTGTGTATCAATTCTCCCCTTTTCTCAGTTTCATTACTTGTTCCTTCGTTGCTGGTTTCCTCTTGATGTGGCTGTGGAGCAGCTTTGGTTGGGTCTTAGCTTTACTCGTGATGTCAGTTTCATACTGTCTCTGCTTCTCGCCTCACTCTGAGGTACTCATTTTTTGCCCTCTGGTATCTTTCCCTACTCTCTGGCATTCTGTTATTCCTGTAGTTTCTCCATGTTCTTTTACTCAATTGCTTCACTACCTTACATTCCTGGTTGACCCATGGATTCTTCTGTTGCTTTTTTCTTTTCTCCGTTTGGACCGGGATAAATCTATCTGCAGCTTCCTGGCATTTCTGGGTGACATAATCAATCATATCCTGTACATTCTTCTCTCTGAGTTCTGTTCCCCATGGTATCCCCCTTAGGAAGTTCCTCATCTCATCATATTTTCGTCTTCGGTCATTCAGTCTTTTCCATTCCGATCCTATCCTTGGATTGGTTATCCTTACCTCCACCAGATACTCAAATGTCAATACACTGTGGTCACTCATTCCTATGGGGGGTCTTCAAATTTGACTTCTTTTATTTCTGACTCATTCGAGGTGAATATCAGGTCGAGTCTGGCTGGATCGTCATTGCCTCTCATTCTTGAGAGTTCCCCGACATGTTGGCTCACAAAGTTCCTTGTTGCCACTTCCATGAGTTTAGCTCTCCATGTATCTGCACCTCCATGTGGGTCCCCATTCTCCCATTCTATCTTTCCATGGTTGAAATTGCCCATGATTAAGAGTCTGGAGCCATTCCTGCAGGCAACTGAAGCTGCTCTCCCTATTATATTATTGGTTGCCATGTTGTTCCTATCAAACTCCTGTCTGGGTCTTCTGTCATGTGAGATAGTATGGATGGGTGGGTGGACATGGGACAAGTGGGATTGTATGAGACCACAGACACCAGAAATGGTCTTTGTTCCCTCATGACTGTATAATATACTGTACTGTATCTTGAAATGAAATTGTATAATTTACTGTAATGATTGTGAAAGAAATATCTTAATTTCAAGCTGTTGGGATTATAAATGTTTAAGGGGATGTGATAAAAGTTCTCACTTTTACTGCCTTCTTTCAATAATTTACTCTGCAGTATATCTAAAATTATTGCATTTGAGAGTTTATTGATAGTACTGTATACTGTATTACAAAAATCTCTAATTTCCTTACAAAATAAGACCCCAAAAATATAATTAGGCAATTGCTTCCAAATACTGTTCATGAATAGGGTAAGTTCTTGCCCAGATTACTCATACATGGCAAGTAATCAAGTTTTTAAATAGAATACTTAATAAACACTCAAATATATTTAATAAACTGTATCTCCTTTTTGCAGAAAGAGTTGAGTGGTGATATATTTTAGCACTAGCCATGTATATGTCTCTGTAGCTGTGTCTTGTCTGTCTGTGGGGGGGTGTCATTCATGGGAAAATTAACCATTCTCTGATTGCTCTTAATAATATTTAAGAGGTGAATATTCTTTAGGCAATTTCTAGATTGTGATGATGTATTTGGGATTTTTTTTTTTTAATGTTTTTGTAATTTGGTTTTGGACAAGTAACAGATCCTGTACCATATTGTGATGTGATTTAAATATTAATTTAATGAATTAAATATTCTTCTCTTGATTTTAGATATACAGTACATTATTTGGCCAACAAAATTTTAAAAGAAATTATATTATATAATTTTGTAAATTATAATTTAAAACTTGTTTTGAAAGGTAATGTTTCTTTGTAGTTAATGCCAATGTTTATCTTCTTCCAGCAGGCTGATAGTGTAGAAGATGGTGGCGGTGGAGATGGGGGGGGAGGAGGAGGAGGAGGAGGAGGAGGTGGTGGCGGCGGTGACGGAACAAGTGTTGAAGAAAAACAAGAAGTCACAACTAACCTGCAGGTCAAGGTTGATGCTCAAGCCTCGCACACCACCACCTTCAGTGACACCAGTACCGAAACCTCTATGAAGACTACCACCAGCAAGTTAACCAGGACTACAAAAGTCAAGACAATAAAAATTGTCAAGAAGAAGACAACAAGCTCTCTGATAGCCAATGCCATCTCAGATCTCAATAGTAAGGCTGAAGAACCACTCACTTTAGTTGGAGAGTCACCCAAGAAAGTATTAATAAAAAGAAGTATTGACACTCCTCCCAGAAAAATCCCTGGCATTCCAAAGAAAATAATTAAGCCTGTCAGGTGCCAGGAAGTGCTAGAGGGAGGTGCTGAAGCTACTGCATCGGTCCCTTCACCAAAAAGGGGAGAATCAAATAAAACTAAAGAAACAAGCAAGGTTGATATTACCAATGAAACAAAGGTTGTCAGTGATGCTAAAAAATCAGTTGTTCAGCATTCTGTGGAAAAAGCAGCAGTGGAAGTGAATCATTCAGTTGAAACATCAGACAGTGATGAAATAAAAACATCAGCTAAAGCAAACTCTTCTGATAAAATTGAAAATTTGATTGAAATTAAAGCATTACCTGAAACTAATGATTCTATAAAAATAAACAATGAAGTAAAATCAAGGGAATCATTAGAAGTTAAGTCATCCAAACATAAAAACTCAACTGAATCAGTTGATTCTGTTGCACATAAAAACATCTCTAAAGCCAGTGATTCAGCTAGGCCTAAGGACTCCACTGAAATAAATAAATCATTTTCCACAAAAGCAAATGATTTGGTAAAAATTGAAGAATCTGTGAAAGAAAATGATCCAGTAAAGAGTAAAGAATCCGTGAAAGAAAATGATCCAATTAAGAGTAAAGAATCCGTGAAAGAAAATGATCCAGTAAAGAGTAAAGAATCTGTGAAAGAAAATGATTCAGTAAAAAGTAAAGAATCTGTGAAAGAAAATGATCCAGTAAAGAATAAAGAATCCATGAAAGGAATTGATGCTGTTAGCTCAAAAGATTGTATAAAATCAAATGATTCAATTGTATCTAAACAAAACAATACTTGTACAGTTGTTTCAGTCAGATCTAAAGACTATACTGAAAGAAATGATACTGTCAAATCTAATGATCCAATTAAAGCAGACAATTCAATCAAATTAGAGATCTCCTCTGAAAAAAGTGAAGTCGTAAAACCTAAAGAAACCGTTGTAAAAAATAATTTGGCTAAATCAAAAGACTGTGTTCAACCAGAGTGTTCTACAGCAAAAGAAACCAGCATTGATACTCTTACCACTAAAACTGATACCCCTGACGAGACTGCTAGTTCGGTAAAAGTTAAATCAACAAAAGCAAAAAAATCTACCAAGGTTGTAAGTTCTGTGAGAAGCACAGACTCTTTGAGTGCCGTAGACTCTGCAACGGTGATGCCTGCAAAAGCCAGTGAGTGTTCAAAAACTGTAGATAATGTAAAGGAGGATGAATTGGGTGCCACAAATAACATACAAAATGAAGTAGACTCTGACAAAGCAATTGAAAATAGTGATTATGCAGATAAGGATGTAGTGAATGATATTTCTAGTTTGAGTGAAGAAACAAATGTGAGCTCGTGTAGTAATGAAAAGACCAAATTTGCTGATGCCGATTCTTTGTTGGATTCGGAACTAGACAATGTTAGTGTCTTTGTTATTGTCCGTGATATGAGTGGCCTAACAGCCACAGTAAATAAGGTGACAATAGTTACGCCTGCCACATCCACATGTGGTGAATTAATGCAAGAAGTTGGCCGCCGTTTTAAATATGAACCTGACTCCTTCTCGCTGGTTCTACAGTGCTCTGATGGTGATCAGGTAAGGAAAAATTTGGTTTGCTTGGCAGGTAATATTGATACTCAATTGACACCTCAATTCCCAAGTTCATCAGTATTGTAAACTTTAACTCATTAAATCATCAGTACTAACAACAAATATTAACTCTAAAACATTTTGAGGTAAATCTCCGGACGACTACAGTATATTTTAAAGTGAATTAGCATTATTGTATTGTGGGATGTGCTATTTTACTGTGCAACAAATATTAGTACTGCTCTGTATTGATTATGAAGACCAATGAACACCTTTATTAAACATGTGTATTCCCACTATTGGGAGTTGAAATCTTGGGAATTGATTGGTATAGTGGTACATTGCATTCGAGTTTCAGGGTTTATTATTTATTTGGTTTTAATGGTCATGCGAGCTAAATTGCATATCATTCAATGTCACATTTACTGTACTTTGAATCTATTTAAAGAAAGTTTGTTTTATATCTACAGTAATGTCAGGCATTTAAGCCGAGTTTTGTTTTCACTTGTCGACAGTGAAAACAAAAAGTTAAAGTAATTTTCAGTACTTCCTCTGGCCCCCAACTATTTTGTGTAATGTTGCCTGCATCTGTGAACTCGGTCCCAGCATCCTAAGCAAATCTGCACATCCCCTGCTTCAGCGAACTCTTGTTTGTTGAATTTGGTGAGTAAATTTGGCATGGAAAGTGTGTGTTCCAACCGGAGATTCATTGAATCAAGGTTCCATTGTACATACTCTTGTAAATTGCCAAGGTTGCTGTTGTACAATATGCTTTCATGACTGCCATGTTGACTACTGTGGGTGTAGGGCCTTTGTGGCTGGTAAGGTGACTACTGTGGGTGTAGGGCCTTTGTGGCTGGTAAGGTGACTACTGTGGGTGTAGAGCCTTTGTGGCTGGTAAGGTGACTACTGTGGGTGTAGGGCCTTTGTGGCTGGTAAGGTGACTACTGTGGGTGTAGGGCCTTTGTGGCTGGTAAGGTGACTACTGTGGGTGTAGGGCCTTTGTGGCTGGTAAGGTGACTACTGTGGGTGTAGGGCCTTTGTGGCTGGTAAGGTGACTACTGTGGGTGTAGGGCCTTTGTGGCTGGTAAGGTGACTACTGTGGGTGTAGGGCCTTTGTGGCTGGTAAGGTGACTACTGTGGGTGTAGGGCCTTTGTGGCTGGTAAGGTGACTACTGTGGGTGTAGGGCCTTTGTGGCTGGTAAGGTGACTACTGTGGGTGTAGAGCCTTTGTGGCTGGTAAGGTGACTACTGTGGGTGTAGATCCTTTGTGGCTGGTAAGGTGACTACTGTGGGTGTAGGGCCTTTGTGGCTGGTAAGGTGACTACTGTGGATGTAGGGCCTTTGTGGCTGGTAAGGTGACTACTGTGGGTGTAGAGCCTTTGTGGCTGGTAAGGTGACTACTGTGGGTGTAGAGCCTTTGTGGCTGGTAAGGTGACTACTGTGGGTGTAGGGCCTTTGTGGCTGGTAAGGTGACTACTGTGGGTGTAGAGCCTTTGTGGCTGGTAAGGTGACTACTGTGGGTGTAGGGCCTTTGTGGCTGGTAAGGTGACTACTGTGGGTGTAGGGCCTTTGTGGCTGGTAAGGTGACTACTGTGGGTGTAGAGCCTTTGTGGCTGGTAAGGTGACTACTGTGGGTGTAGGGCCTTTGTGGCTGGTAAGGTGACTACTGTGGGTGTAGAGCCTTTGTGGCTGGTAAGGTGACTACTGTGGGTGTAGGGCCTTTGTGGCTGGTAAGGTGACTACTGTGGGTGTAGGGCCTTTGTGGCTGGTAAGGTGACTACTGTGGGTGTAGGGCCTTTGTGGCTGGTAAGGTGACTACTGTGGGTGTAGGGCCTTTGTGGCTGGTAAGGTGACTACTGTGGGTGTAGGGCCTTTGTGGCTGGTAAGGTGACTACTGTGGGTGTAGAGCCTTTGTGGCTGGTAAGGTGACTACTGTGGGTGTAGGGCCTTTGTGGCTGGTAAGGTGACTACTGTGGGTGTAGAGCCTTTGTGGCTGGTAAGGTGACTACTGTGAGTGTAGGGCCTTTGTGGCTGGTAAGGTGACTACTGTGGGTGTAGGGCCTTTGTGGCTGGTAAGGTGACTACTGTGGGTGTAGGGCCTTTGTGGCTGGTAAGGTGACTACTGTGGGTGTAGGGCCTTTGTGGCTGGGAAGGTGACTACTGTGGGTGTAGGGCCTTTGTGGCTGGTAAGGTGACTACTGTGGGTGTAGAGCCTTTGTGGCTGGTAAGGTGACTACTGTGGGTGTAGAGCCTTTGTGGCTGGTAAGGTGACTACTGTGTGTGTAGGGCCTTTGTGGCTGGTAAGGTGACTACTGTGGGTGTAGGGCCTTTGTGGCTGGTAAGGTGACTACTGTGGGTGTAGGGCCTTTGTGGCTGGTAAGGTGACTACTGTGGGTGTAGAGACATTGTGGCTGGTAAGGTGACTACTGTGGGTGTAGAGACATTGTGGCTGGTAAGGTGACTACTGTGGGTGTAGAGCCTTTGTGGCTGGTAAGGTGACTACTGTGGGTGTAGGGCCTTTGTGGCTGGTAAGGTGACTACTGTGGGTGTAGGGCCTTTGTGGCTGGTAAGGTGACTACTGTGGGTGTAGAGCCTTTGTGGCTGGTAAGGTGACTACTGTGAGTGTAGGGCCTTTGTGGCTGGTAAGGTGACTACTGTGGGTGTAGGGCCTTTGTGGCTGGTAAGGTGACTACTGTGGGTGTAGGGCCTTTGTGGCTGGTAAGGTGACTACTGTGGGTGTAGGGCCTTTGTGGCTGGTAAGGTGACTACTGTGAGTGTAGGGCCTTTGTGATTAAAAGAGGTATCTACTACTTGCTAGTAGATACCTCTTCTATCTGGTCTTGCCAGAATACTCTTGCTGGCAGAAATTTGTTGATGCTCACAGATTACTATAAGTAGTATCCAGATAAATTTTCACTCTGCCAGATGTATAAATGTTAATACAGTACAGAAGACGATTTCTAAACAAAAAATGTGTGATTATGCCAATCCAATCCCAATTTTTTATACACAAAAAAATCATGAAATCTGAAAAATGTCCATGATATGTATTTTCTTCAGTAGCAAAATCTTACCATTTTTTTTTAGTTTGCAATGTATATACCAGTAATAATGTTTACTGGTATGTGTGTATATATGCTGCTGATTTTGATGTGCCCGTATATGCAGAATCATTTAACTGTAATGGAGAAAATGGAATAGAATTGCATTAGAAAATGTACTATACAGTTTGAGAAAAATTGGTTCTCTGCTAGACAAATAGAAGAGGGCTGTGTCTGTACTGTACAGTACCTTTTATATAAAACTAAAAGTGAATGTAGTGTGTACCCAAAGAAATCACACTAATGTGATATGCAGTACAGTATATATAGTTGAGACAGTCAGTTAAGGCAATAAAATGACTCAAACCAGCGATCAAACTCCCAGCTGTGCAACTTACCCCTGTACCACGATTTGGTATAAATTGTTCAACATCTTGTGGATTCCACTGAATCCACAAGAAGCCTGGAGACTTCTACAGAAGCGAGGTTCCATTGTAGGTTCCACTGCTCTACAACCAAGACAAATTTAGTCTTGGTTGTAGAGCAACCAAGCACTCGGATGTAGATAAAGTAGTTCACCAACCATATGCTGCAGTTTCAAATACAAAAAAAGAAATCACACTAACGTAATATATGTCAATGAGAAAATCGATTGGAACAATAGAGTGACTCATACCAGCGATCAAGGAGCTCCCAGTCGTGCACCTTACCCTTGTACCACGACTTAGTAGCTCGAGTCACCTCATTGCTTCAATTGATTTCCTCAATGTAGCGAATGTAAGAACACTTGAGGCATTGCTTTCCTGCATGGCATGAGTAAAGTACCTGTATATGATAGACTAGTGTTTAGAAAAATACTGAAGGTAAATGAGAAATTGTTCACTGCTAATGATAGGTTCAATAACAGTTGATCAGATATATACATAGATTGAGACACCCTGTATAGAAGGCTTGTTAGAAAGATTATAAGAAGTATGTGGCATTTATGCATAAATAGAAAGTATGACTTGGTGAATAAAGAGGATCTTTAGAAAGTAAAGAGTTGGTGTGTTGTTACAGCTATGGAGAGCATTTAATTAGGACGTAGAGCATGCGAGTTATTACAGTAGTATAATAAGTAACTGATTTGGTACTAGAAGTATTGCAGAGTTGTGTAATATTTCATGGTTACTAATGTATAAATGAAGGGATTCATGATGAGGTCATTGGTGTGAGTACTGTTAAGAAAAAAGTGCTACTGTAATTTAGTGTTGATGGGTGTTAATGAACTACAGATATGTATATCTTACATGGTAAATGCAATTGATGCAATTCTTTTGTATGAAAAATCTACAGGGACATGTAGCTTAGTTTATAGATTTATTGATATGTGAAAGAAAACTGCTGAACAAGGTAATAGACATTGTAGAGTAGTGGTAATGGTAAAAATTAGAGTAGTGGTAGTGGTAATCCTCCCTGAAAAATTATTTCATATATACTGTGTGTATGTGTATATTCACCTAGTTGTGCTTGCGGGGGTTGAGCTCTGCTCTTTCGGTCCGCCTCTCGACTGTCAATCAACTGTTTCTACTACTACTACTACCTCTTTCATTTTTTTCATTCTCTTTCATTTTCATTTCATCAATTTTTCATCCCATGTTAGAAGCTTACCTGTCACCCCTCCAATATGTTCAGGTTTCCAGAACAACCTATTACGTGGAACTCTGTCAAAAAACTTTTTTTTAGTTCCAGATAGATGCAGTCAACCCAACCATCTCTTTCCTGTAAAATGTCTGTGGCTTGATCATAGAAACCGAGTAATTTCATTACACAGGATCTTTCAGGTCAAAAACCATACTATTTGATATTATATTGCTTTTCTCCAGGTCTTCTACCCATTTAGTTTTAATTTTTGTTTCCAATATTTTGACTATTACACTTGTCAATGATACAGGTCTATAAATGAGGGGGGGGGGGATCTTCCCTGCTGCCATAGATTGGAACTATGTTAGCCTTATTCCACACGTCTGCTACAACTCCTATACACAGGGATGCCTGAGAAATCAGTTGAAGTGGAATGCTGAGCTCAGATGCACATTCTCTCAGAACCCATGGTGATAACTCCATCTGGACCAACTGCTTTGTTCTTACTCAGGTCCTTGAGCATTTTTTCCACTTCGTCTCTAGACACATCTATGTGCTCTATGTTATTCTCTGGAATTCTTATTGTGTCTGGTTCCCTGAAGATTTCATTTTGTACAGACACACTTTGGAACTTTTCGTTTAATGTTTCACACATTTCCTTTTCATTTTCCATGAACCTATTTCCCATTTTCAACCTCTGAATATTATCTTTTACCTGCAATTTGTAGTTCATGAATTTATAGAATTGACCTGGTTCTGTTTTACATTTGTCTGCGAACCCTTTTTCAAAATTTCTTTCTGCCCCTCTCCTCAGTGAGTTGTTTCTTGCATCTTTGTATCCATGGTATGTTTGGGGGTTTGGCCTCTTCCTATATTGATTACATTTTTGTGTCTTTTGGTCCCTGGCCCTCTTGCAATTTCTGTCGAACCAATCCTGTTTCCTAGTTCTGCATCTCTGCTTTGGTATAAATTTTGTTGTGCCTTTATCATGTATTTCACAAAACTTGACATACATCTCATTTACTTCATGTCTTAACAGCAAGTCTTTCCAGTCAAATTCCTTAAAGAAATGTCTGAGTTCCCTATAATGACCTCTCCTGAAATCAAGCTTTTCAACTGCTACAACCTCATTTTCTTCCAGATTATAATGCATTGCATACTTTATTCCTAAAAAGACGTGGTCAGTTTTACCCAAGGGAGGGAGGTACTGAATGTCAAATATCTCTTCCTCTTTCCTGGTAAATATAAAATCTAGCATGGAGGGAACATCCCCTTACCTCATCTTCGTAGCTTGTTTAACATGTTAAAACATGAATGTTTCCAGGATGAGGTTTATGAATCTACAAGTCCAAAAATCCTCCATTCTAGTTTCATATACCTCCCAGTCTGTGGATTTCAAGTTGAAGTTGCCGACTACCAACAGTCGTGATCTATATCAACTCTCGCTATAATTTCTCTCATTATTGTTATAAGATCCTCTCGTTAATTATCTAGCTCCTTCTTTGTCCATGTGTTGCTTTGCGGTGGACTATATGCATTTATAATCGTTAATTTATCATCCTGGTTGCAGATCTCTAGTGCTATTATGTCAACTTCTCGTGGATTGGCAATCATTCTTTCGTTTAACTTTAAATGTTCTTTCACCAACACAGCAATGCCACCGTCTTAACTAATTTTTCTGTCCCGTCTCCTAACCAAATAGCCTCTTGGGAATATGACCTCATTTAAAATATCTTCAAGTTTTGTCTCAGTGAGTGCAACAATGCCTGGTGTCTGCAACTGTATTACATCACTTAACTCCAGAATCTTTGATCTCACTCCATCTGTGTCGGTGTATGGAATTTTCAGGAACTTGTTCCCCCTCTCCTTATTCTTCACTCCCCCCTCTCTTTAATGATTTTGTTGGTTTGCCTTTATGTACCACTTTACTGGTCTGCCTACCCCTATCACTTTGTAGAAAAAAAGAATTGATTTCTTCTTCATTCCTGCACTCATTTAAACATTTTGCCTTGGCAAGGTTCAGTTTCAGCTTCTCTGTATTCTTTTGAAAGATGTCACCTTAACGACCATACTTTCCATACTTTGTCACTTTGTAATTTTCTAGCATTCCTTAGTACTTCTTCAATCTGGCACCGTTCAAGATGATCCTCAAAAGTCTATCTTTCCCTTTTACATATTTTCCTATCCTCCTGTAGTCGCAGACATTCTCTATGGTAGTACTGTAAGACCTTCCATGAGGCCAACAATTTTATCTACTACTTTCTTTTCTTCTACAGCTCTTTCTGACCTAGATGTTATCTCCTTTTCTTTGCAACCAAAAATTATCGGACATTTTGATCAACTGTGTTTTGCACCAATTTAGGATTTGATGCCAGTTCCTTTCTGACTTCAAGCCTAATGTTTGTTTTATCCTGGTTGCTGCAGTGTTTGGCTTTCTTTACTGCTTCTTCTATTTTTTTCCTTCTCCTTGGCCACTTGTGCATAGGTGAGTTGCATGTCTTTCTTGCATTGTTCTATTCCCTGTGTAACTTCCTCCATCTGTAATGACAAAAGCTGTTTTTCCTGTTGAATTTCCTTACCTAACCTATCGTAGTCAATTTAAGTTTAAATTTGCTTTAACTTCATCCAAAGCTATTTTTAAGAGTGTATTTTCCTCTTCCATGGCTTTGCAATTTGTTTCCAATTGATTCTTGTCTTTGCATAAGTCTTTCACTAACCCCCTCAAGACCTAAAACCTTGCCACTCAAGTGTGTAGACTACATATATCAATGCTTTCTTCATTAAAACCCCCAAAATCTAGCCCTGTTTTGTTTTCCTTCTTGCTGGTGGCCATCTTGAATGTTGTCTGCACTGTAAACACTAGAATCACTTTTTCTCATCCAATTTTTCACTTCACTTTACACATTCGTGTTATCTCACCACGTGTGTGTGTTCGTATGTGTGTTTGTTTGTATGTGTGTTTGTTTGTTTGTTTTTGAGTATCTTGGACCTTCCATCACTACGTTGCTCTCCTGTTTTCCTTCTGACTGTTGAAGCCCAACCTCATGAAGATGGGATAATAATACTGATGATGTCTGATTTATAAATGCACAATAAGAGCAATCTTTGTATGTGTCCTAATGTGTGCTGTGATAAAAGTTGGCTTTAGGGAAAAGGAAAGACCTGTACAGTAGTTATCTTTTGAAATTGAAGTCTTTATTATTATACAGGTAGAAGTGGACAAAATGGAGGCTGAACGCACATTGGCAGATGCTAGGTTTCAAGTTGAAGGTACGCCACGGAACAGCCTAATACTATGTGATCTTGGTGGTCATCCTCCACGGCGAACAGATGATGATGATCTTAGCCTCGGGGCCTCGGCATCTCCCACAGCTAATGCTACAGAAAGAAAGTGGTTTGACCGAAGCAATAATTATGATAACACACCAGAGTATTCTTATCCTTCTGCATTGATTAAGCATGAAACAGGTAATTGGGATTTTGTTTAAAAATTTGTTTTCAAGGTCACTTTTTATTTGTATTCCCCCCTCCCCCCTGCAATTGTAGCTCTTTTTAGAAAACTTATCATATTTGTTGTTTTATATTTGAGCACTATATGGAAAAAGTATAATATGAAAAAGTTTTCAAACATTCCAAGGAAGTAGATGGAGAGATTTGTTGTTAGCCATCAAGTCTGTCATATATGTTTTGAGATCCTGTCAATTACCGTACCTGTTGATGATTCCACATTCCCAGCGGCCTGGTCTCTGACCAAGCCTTCTGATTGGTGGTGTGGTCAACCAGGCAATTTGATGCAGCTGCTCACAGCATGATGTAGGAATCACAGCCGGGTTGATAAGGTATTGCTTAAAGCGTTTATGAAGTTCTCTAACACTGCGAGAGGTCAACCAGTTATGTCCCTTATGTGTAGCGGGAGAGTGTTGAAAAGTCTTGGGTCTTTGATGTTCATTGTTCTCTCTGTGTGCCTGTTGCAACTCTGCCTTTCAATGGGGGTATTTTGCACATCCTGCTATGCCTTCTGGTCTCGTTGTGGTATTTCTGTATTCAAATTTGGAACAAGTCTTTCTAGCATTTTCCAAGTTTAAATTATGTATCTCTCCTGTCTGCACTCTAGGGAGTACAGATTTAAAACCTTTAACCACTGCACTGCTCACCTGGTTTTGGCAAAAACTTCATAGTACAATTGTCAAGAACATATTTTTGTTATTTTTATGAATTTTCAGGTAAGGTTAATGTCAAAATGTTTCAATTGTTTGGAACCATTTTGACATTAACATTGATGATGAGTGACATCACTCAAAACATTCATCAGTTTTAGAGTGATGAAAACTCAAAGTTTTCATCACTGAGTTTTCTTTTCAAAACTCAGAGTGATGAAAACATTAAAAACATTAAAATACTGTATAGCCTAATTAAAAAAAAAAAGCACAACTCTCAGAGTGCCTGAAGGCGCTTTGCGCAGGATGGTGGTTAAGAGGTTCTACTAATTTAGGTTTTTTATTGAGTGGATTTTAGCAGTAAGAGATCTTGCACCCTTTCCAGGTCAGCAATTCTCCAGCTTTGAGTGGGACTTATGTGTGCAACAATTTTCCACCCTAGAGAGCACTAGTGTCTTGAAAAGTACCATCATTGGTATGGCATACCTTGTTTGGAAGGTCCTTGTTATCCAACCTGTCATTTTTCTTTCATTTTTCATAAATGTTGCAGTCGTGACAGCTACTTTGTTGGGTTCTTAAAATAAGGCCTTCTGACATGATTACTCCTAGATCCTTTAGATTCCTTTCCTTTCAATAGTGTGGTTTGATTGTTTTGTAAGTACAGTAGTTTGTTTTTATAAATTTTTTTATATTAACACATTTAGGTACATATGCATTTGTGCAGCTACCCTAGATTATATGAAGGGACATACAGTGTGACCAAAAAATTGGTTACATGATGCTAAAAATCCCTATCACACAGGCTGGTTAGCCATATATAGGCATGCAATTAGTAATCTGCACTGGCAAACTCTGGGTACATTATGAGGATATCATCAAGAACATGAAAGTGAATAAGATAGCGGTGATACAGTACTAAAAAGTCCCCATCTCACTGGATGGTTAGTCATACAGAGTCATATGTTCAGTAGGTTACACTGGCATTATGAGGATACCCTCAAGAACACGACAGTTAATAAAGTAATTGCAAAACTCCAGGTACCTCATGCCAACGTGTCTGAATGGTCTAATAAGTGGGCATTCAGTGATGCAGTGTGCGAGATCATATCTGACCAGGTAATATTAAGTCTATGGATGTTGGAAGCCAAGTTTCACTATTGGAGGCATGTAATTACTTATGTACAGTATAGTTACAGTATGAGAGCTACTCTCGTGGTGTCCCGTCTTCCCAGTACTCTTTGTCGCTAACACTTTGAAACTACTGAGGGTTTTGGTCTCTACCATCTTCTCACTTAGCTTTATCCAACCATCTATCACTCTGTTTGCAAAAGAAAACATTGTAACAAATTTTTGGCACCTTTGTTTCCTTAGCTTGAAATCTGTATCTTCTTGTTCGGGAAAGTGCTGGTTTTAGGAATTCCTCGTTGTCAATTTGGTCAATTCCGGTTAGTATTTTGTAATTGGTGATCATATTGCCTCTTTTTCTTCTATCTTCTAGTTTTGGCAAGTTTAACACTTCTTGGTCTCTCCGTGTAACCCTTGTTTTTCAGTTCTGGAAGCCATTTTGAAACATACATTAAAAGATGCACCCTCACCTCACATAAGATGCACCCCTATTTTACAAAGATATTTTGTGGAAAAAACTGTTTTAGTATGTTGCATCATTCATTTATTGAAAGATATTTTAAAGTGATTTTTGTAGCCCAACTCTTACCTCCTCTAAGATCAGCTGTATAGTTGTTTATATTTTGGGCAAGAGAATTGCTATACAGGATGTGAAACTTTTATTTCTGGATGTGATGTTATGTGTTGCTGCATCAGGCCTCCAGGGTGGCTCACCCGGTGGTGGCGCACAATCACAGAGCTCTGGTTTTGTTGTCATTTACTAATTGCAAATACCTGACAGGCAGATGAAAGCTTAACATTCCTTTCAAATTTCTAGGAGCATTTATCATTAGATAATGAATAAATGTTTCTTAAAGGTAACACAGACGTTAAGTTATGTATGACATATATCAGGCGTGGGTTATGTATGCTGGGTAAGGTGGTGAGATGATGTGAGCTTCCTTCATAACTGCCAACATATTGTAAGCAATTTTTCTAAAGTTTGTGATAACAGACTGATAACTCTGCTTGTTTCAATATTTTATTATTAGTAACACAATTCACTGTAATACAGTAATTTGGCTTGTTTTCAATATTTTATTATTAGCAACAATTTTTGTGCCTAGCAAACTTGCCCAGTATGCTCGTCTGGCTCCCTAGCCTACAGCACTCAGTCTCCCATCCGTAATACAGCTGCATTAGGTGCAGGACAATTTTTTTATACATTTAAAAATAAAAATAAAATCTTATGCTGGCAAATACGGTATGTGCTTCTTGAGATTTGGGCACCATACAACTGCTGCATATTCCAATTTTGGTCGCACAAAAGTCATGAACAGTTTCTTTAGTATTTCACAATCCATACAGTATAATTAAAAGCAAATCACACATTCCAGTTGTGTGCGTGCGCGTGATTATAAATTGGAGTTGCCATATATGGGTCAGTAGACCTTCTACAGTTTACTTAATTCTTATATTCTTTTGTTTAGAACATGGCTGATAGTAGAGGTGTAGTCTGGCAAACAGGATTGGATATTTGTGTGAAATAGCTAAATTGTTGTTCCGCAAGACTTTTGGTATGTGACGAATAGATTGTAGGTCGAGTGTGAGGTGGGTGAGTGGATGTAAGAACTTGTTGCAGTTGATCATGTGGATGAGGGTATTGAGGACTACTGATAGGTGGATACTCTTCTTCTTTTCTTTTGAGATATAACATTAGGCAATGTTAATTTGCATTGACAAACCACAAATGTTTAATATATCAATTAATAATTGTTTGATATTTAATCATCACCCTTTGGTAAGATTCCTGTCTCTTACAAGAAATAGCTCAAGTTTCTTGCTAACTGTAATTTTTGTTTTCAGTCAGTGGCTTTACAAGTAAATTTCCCTACATCACCTTAACCACTGTGATGCGCTGAGTTTATTGTGACATTCCCCCTGTGCGCATAAATGCAAGTGTTCACAAAAATTTTTTTGGTCTTTTGTAAAATGATAAATTCCCTTCCTAGAACATGGACATGTAAAAAAAAATGAAACATTCCACTTTGGGTGTGGGGATGTGGAGAAGGGGGCGTCACGGGCTGGTCGCCCAGGCGTGAAGCTCCCAGAGGCGGTCGCGCACACTATTCATGCACCTCAAGTTGCTACAAATATATTTTCAATTATTTTTTCTATGTATTTCCAATGCGGTTTTATTTGTTTTTTATCGTATATGATGCATATTTGTGTTCTTTACAATATGTATACAGTAGAACGTTCATAATGTTCCATGGAACTGTGATACATGTGTTCACAATAAATATTTGTCACAATATTACTTGTTTAAAATTCACTAAAATTACAATATATTGTGACGTGAAAAGGAACGGTTGTTAGTGCAGTCGCTATTAGGGCTGATAGAATGCCTGTCACATTAAACAAAACAAAAAAAGTAAAAATAAGAGAGACTTCTTGCTGACGTCTTCACAGTGAAGTAACTGCAGGATAGAACATAAAGAGGACAAAAATTTAAATACTTTACTATGGAAAAAATGACTAACAAATAAAAATAGCTCCTTCTAGACTTGGCAATATTATAATGTGTAAAATGGACAAAATCATCAAACAGACCAGTTAATGTTACGTTAAAGTACAAACAATAGAATGGTGCGGGAATACTGAAGACCAGACTGCGTAAATCTACTACCACACAGAGTCGTTTGTTAGCAGATCCAGGCTGTTGAGCACTGAGGAGTATTCTGAATCTTGGTGGTTGGCTGGCTTTTATTTATACGGAGAAATGGCCATCCAGGTTGCGCTGGTGTCTTTGATAATTGGAGACCGGCTCACACAAACAACCATTGCACTTGTTCCTGGCCGGTGGCGTGAGCTTCCAGCCACCAGGTGCGATGGGGTGATGGGCATTGGAGTGTAGGGGGAGTAGACTACTGTCTAGACGTCTGAGAAGTAGTTGTTGTTGCTCTTGCTGTAAATTCTTGAATATGTAGATGTGGTGTGGTACAATAGGTGGTGGAGTAGGTCTAATCTCTTCCTATAGAGATTACCCTGACAATGTACAGTTTCACACACTGTATTGAATGGGTACGAAATATTTAAAAGGGGTTTTCTCGGTTAGCGCAGCACAGTGGTTAAGCGTATATGTAATGTTGCATCTGCTTTGAAAATTGTTTGAGTTTTCTTAAAAAATTTTAAAGACTTCGAACAGTTGATGACATTTTTTAAACGTGTCCGCAGGCATCATGCGAGTGAGAGATCATTTCACAAAATATTTAAATTTAAAGATTTAATTCTGTTGACTGGATTTCTTTTAATATGGATATTTATTGTTTAGTAGGGTTTGTGTATACTACAGGTTATGTGGGACTGGTGAACCAGGCAATGACTTGTTACCTAAACAGCCTCCTGCAGACACTGTACATGACACCAGAGTTCCGCAATGCAATCTATCAATGGGAGTTTAAAGGCTGTGAGGAAGAAGCTTCAAAAAATATTCCGTGCCAGATACAAAGACTTTTTCTTCTACTACAGGTGAGATTTATGTAGTTTCACAGCTTGTATCAACAAATTCATTTTAAATAATAAAAATTAATGTGTGTAAAAAATTTCAAAGTTAAAATATTTTTGTTAATCTTTGATGAAAGATGAAGTACCTCTTCCCTTCCCTCCATGCTTCATTGGAATATGTATCATAGAAAAAAACTTTGGTTTTAGTGGATTTTCTGTGGAGAGCCCCTCCGGCTCCCTAGAGCTTACCAGACTGATATGTATGTATTAGACCGTGACATCAGTCAGCTCGATGGAGTTCTGGGGACCACGAGCCAGAACCTGGCCCCCTCAGAGAGGCACGAGGAGCAATGGCCTATAGGAACCTCCATGTGGTTGGAAACATTCTATGTCTACCATCAACCAGGTTAGGCACCCAGAAAGGCATGACGTCACGTTCATCACCGCGCCGCTGTCTGTGCAGCGCCCCCCTCCTGGGGATGGAGAAGAGGGAGCTCCAGACCCCCTCCCCCCAATGCCAGCTATTCATCCTCCATTTCAGAAGCTGGATGTCAAAATTCGCGAAACTGCCGACCG
The DNA here is from genome assembly GCF_040958095.1 of Procambarus clarkii. NCBI lineage: Eukaryota > Metazoa > Arthropoda > Malacostraca > Decapoda > Cambaridae > Procambarus > Procambarus clarkii. The sequence continues at coordinate 45,728,224 of NC_091150.1, read as the reverse complement.
GAGGGAGGGAGGGTTGCCGGGGAGCCTCCGGGGCTCACCCACAAAAATGGCATTTCATTATATTCAACACTGGTTTTCTGAGGGGAGCCCCTTCTGCTCCCCGGAGCTACTTAACCAAAGAGAAAACAAGAGGGACTTATCCAGGAGGCATTTGGCCACTCTCTCCTCAACTCGATGTCAAGACAACTAGCTGCATCCGCCGACTCAATGCGACACATGCCCGACTAGAGCCAGGAACATTAACTAGGTAGCGAGCAGCCAAGACCCTGATTGACCTCCAAAAACCCTGTGCCCGAATGCCAGCCAAAGACGGCAGCGAACGCTGCAAACTTACGAACGTCATGGGTACGAGTATAGACCACAGGCTGGCTGGACCGAATAACCCTGCAGACAACCTGGGAGACCCGAATTCTGAAACAGGAAAGAAGGAAAACTGGGTCAACCCAAAGCGTGTCCCCATGGTGTGTAGGTAATGGCGAAGAGCCGCAACTGGACACAACACATGATGCACAACGCATGATGACAGAGACTACAGGATGACCTGGACAAACTGGAGGAATGGTCTAGAAAATGGCTGCTAAAGTTCAACTCAGGAAAGTGTAAGGTAATGAAATTAGGCGAAGGGAGCAGGAGGCTGAACACAACGTACCATCTGGGAGGTGAAATCCTGCAAGAGTCAAATAGAGAGAAAGATCTGGGGGTTGATATCACACCGAACCTGCCCCTAGAGGCCCACATCAAAAGAATATCATCAGCGGCATATGCTAGACTGGCCAACATAAGAACTACCTTTAGAAAATTTGAGTAAGGAATCGTTCAGGACCCTGTATACCACTTATGTCAGACCAATCCTGGAATATGCAGCTCCAGCCTGGAGTCCATACCTAGTTAAACACAAGACAAAGTTAGAGAAGATTCAGCGGTATGCCACCAGGCTCGTCCCGGAACTGAGAGATATAAGCTACGAGGAAAGGCTAAAGGAGCTGAACCTCACATCCCTGGAAAACAGAAGAGTAAGGGGAGACATGATAATCACCTTTAAAATTTTCAGGGGAATTGACAGGGTGGTCAAAGACAAACTCTTCAGCACAGGTGGGACACGAACAAGGGGACACAGGTGGAAACTCGGTACCCAGATGAGCCACAGAGACGTTAGAAAGAATTTTTTCAGTGTCAGAGTAGTTAATAAATGGAATGCACTAGGCAGTGATGTGGTGGAGGCTGACTCCATACACAGTTTCAAATGTAGATATTATAGAGCCCAGTAGGCTCGGGAATCTGTACACCAGTTGACAGTTGAGAGGCGGGACTAAAGAGACAAAGCTCAACCCCCGCAAGCACAATTAGGCGAGTACCCCCGGCTGAACCAACCAAGCGTCGACAACCTCCGGAAAGCAGCAGTCTTGTTCTTCACCAGAAAAGGAGGAGACGGCTGCAAACGAACATGCCTACCACCAGGACCAAAGGAGGAGAAACCTCTGCGCCGGAGGAGAGCATGAAGCTCCCCAACCCGACCCCCAGAGGTCAATGCCAACAGGAAAAGAGCCTTTGAAAAACAATCTTGAACTGAAGGGGCCACAACAAACAAAGGAGAAGAGAGAAAAGAGATCATCTGGTCCAACGACCAGAACGGCTCAGGTGGCGCATGAGCAGGCCGGAGGTGTAACAACACACGAGACAGTTTGTGAAAAGGAGCAGAAGTAACATCCACTCCCGAATGCAAGCTGCAGCGATTCTGCCAGTGCCACATGATACAAGGCGACAGTATTTGGCATAAGATGACAGCCCTGTAACAACCAAGCAAGGAAGGACAAGACAACCCGATCTGAAACAAGAAAACTTACTGAGGGACAAGAAATAACGAAAAGTTCGCCAAGAAACTTCATACTGCCACCGAGACGAAGCATGCAGATGGGACACCATCAACGAAGTCACCTGCTCATCTTACAAATGGTGATAGACCCACGTCAGAAAAACCAAACGCGAAGACTTGAGGAGAAGATCGAACCCAGCAACGTAACGGACTGCACCAATCTGCCAAAAGAGGGGAGCCACTGGAAGACTTCCGGGTTCGGACACTGAGCAAGCAGCGCCTGAATGAAACCAAGACTGGGCAGGCCACCAAGGGGCCAACAAGACAATAGCACTCTCCCTTAGTAAGTCTCCAAGCAAGCCAGGACGTGGAGCAACAGCGGAACCAGGGGGCAGGACGTACAGGTAACCCCACCTCAACCAGTCTTGCCTGAAGGCATTGACCCCGATGGCCTTGCAGTCAGGGAACAGTGCTACATAATTCGGGAGACGCATCGACCACGCGGACTCGAAAAGGTCCACCTCCGGGAGCTTGTACGTCCGGCAGAGCCAACTGAACGAGTCGGCATTGACTGTCCATTCTGTGGACGGGGAAATGAACCGTGACAGGCCGGACAGAGCAACCTTCAAATGTCAAAAAGATTCGTTCGGTGTTCGGCAGGTAGGCTGCTCCATGTTTCTTAAATAAAAAAAAACAAAAAACAAAAAAAATAAAAAAAAGTTGAAACAATTTGGAAAAAGACAAATGCCTTAAAGGTTCGTTCAGTGTTTGTCGGGGAGGCTGCTCCATTATTGTAAAATAAACGAAAAATACAAAACAAATGGAACAAATTTGAAACACAGAGATTGTCATAATGGAGCAGCCTACCCGACAAACACTGAACGAATCTTTATGGCATTTGTCCATTTTTCAAATTGTTTCAACTGTTTTTTTTATTTTTCGTTTTTTTATTTAAGAAACATGGAGCAGCCTACCTGCCGAACACCGAACAAACCTTTTGGACATTTGTTCCGTTTTTCAAAATTCTTAATTTTTTTTATTTTTTTATTTTACACATCACCTCTGAACGAAACCACACCACAAGTCACACAGCACTGAACAATGTCAGGAACCAGAGTCGCATGACTGCCCGGTCTCGCATCAACCTCAGAACTGGGGGTGGATAGGCTGCACGGGAAAGGGGGGGGGGGTCTGGAGCTCCCCCTTCCCTCTCCCGGGGAGAGGGAAGCTGCGCAGACAGTGGCGAGGTGAAGGGTGTGAAGTCATGCTAGTTTGCTCATTTTAGTTTGGGAAGTTCTGTTCAACAGTTCAGCTGTCAGTAGCAATTTTTTAACCAGATAGGGTTTGTTTTGGGGCGCCTACCTCTCTGGGTGCCTGACCCGGTCGATGGCAGACATAGAATGCTTCCAACCACGTGGAGGTTTCTATTTGCCTTTGCTCCTCGTGCCTCTCTGAGTGGGCCAGGTTCTGGCTTGTGGCCCCTGGTAGGCTGAACTCCATTCGCTTTAACTGATGCTATGGTCTAATACATTCATATCAGCCCGGATAGCTCTTGGGACCCAAAGATCTTACCCCAGAAAACAGTGTATATAAACATTGCAATTCAAGCAAGGATTCCCTGCACTGTGTACTTTTATTAATTCACAGAAGATGGTTTGAATTACTCAGTTTGTTCAGCAAAACATTAAGGTCTTCTTGAATCTCATTGAAATATGTAGTGGTAACAGCATTAGGATTTCTTGCATTTGCTGCCTGTCCTTTGTGTAATATCTATGTACAGTACAATATTTTGTTTCAGACAACAAATAAGAGTGCAGTAGAGACGACCAACCTCACCCGGAGTTTTGGGTGGGACAGCAGTGAGGCGTGGCAGCAGCATGACATTCAGGAATTGTGCAGAGTGATGTTTGATGCCCTTGAACAGTGCTTTAAAAATACCCATCAGTCCAACCTCATCAATGATCTTTATGAAGGTTGACATTTTCTCCTTTTATTTATTTCATGATTTCCATTACTTATGTGACAATAATATTGTTGATAAAATTTAATTAAAGTACCATTTCTATTCTATATTCATCCTTTTGTACATTTTTGTATTCGTATGGTAAATTTAGGAGGGTAAGCATATAACTCTCGGTACAGTACAAGACAATTTTTAATATTTTTGTGTTGTAAAGGAAATGAGTAGTTTTAGGCAGTTACCATCATTCTTTTGTCCTAATTTTATATAATTGGAACAAGGCAGTATAAAGAAGGCTTGTTGATTAATCAGATTTCTTAAAAGCCTATGAAATGCCATTATATGATATACTGTATATTTTTGTGCCTAATGAGTCACATTGTAACCCTGTTACTTGGTACCATTGGCTGTTTGCTTGTCATTTACCATGCCACCAAAAAAATTCCAATTTAGTAAAAATTGATTTTTACTGATTTTTCAGCATTCTGTTTCGTAAAATGAAAACGGCTGATGGAAATTTTGAAGAGGAATTTATTAAGCTGTGAAAGCTTGTGTTAAAGATTAATTTTCAGTGTAAAAATAATTTTGATGTGGGGTTTTAACCACCATGCTGTGCCGAGTTTATTGTGAAATTCCCCCGGTGCGCATGAAATAGTGTTCCCAAAAAATTCTTTTTTCTTCGTAAAATAATAAATTCCCTTCTCTGAACATGTCTATGTAAAAATAAATACCAAATTCCACTTACTTTGGCTGTGGGGACGTGGACAAGGTGTGCTGTGATGTCATCAGGGCCTGGTCACCCGTACATGAATCACCCAGACACGGTCGCGCGGGCAATTCAAGCACCGGGTGTTGCCACAAATATATTTTCAGTTATTTGTTCTATGTATTTCCAATGCGGTTTTATTTGTTTTTGTTTTTTATCGTATATGATACATATTTGTGACCTTTACAATATGTATACAGTAGAATGTTCATATTGTTTCATGGAACTGTGATACATGTGTCAGTAATGTGTCTACAATAAATGCTTATTGTCGCAATATTACTTGTTAAAATTCACTAAAATTACAATATGTACAGTTTCACACACAATTTACACAGTAGCACACAGTATTACACACTCAGTACTTCGGAAGTGCGTAATAATCAACGGAGTAGTCCATGGTGCACAGCGCGACTTTGCTCTCGTTGCACCAGGTACAGATAAATTTTTGCTTCCTGTTTCTTCATTCTGTGTGCTTGCAAATAATGCAATCGCGTACACCCTTGGCTTTAGTACTTGTAGGTTGTATGTAGCCAAGCTTGTAAAGCATAAGGTAGTATTGAAAAGATTATAGGAAAAGATCAATTTGTAAGGTAGTCTTGAAAAAATCGCTTTGTATGGTCCCACACAGGAAGAGATTCGGCTTGCCTCAAAGAGTACAGTCAGTACAGGAAGAGATTCAGCTATTCTTGAAAATATCTATGGAAAACATCACCATGGAAGCTGCTAACACTGTTCATCTATGCTACTTGTATCAGATGCATCATCACTAAACTCAGAAAACGATTCATCTACGTATCATCTGAATAAATTGGAGATAGCATAGGATTGCAAGGGTGACGCTCAGAGCTACAACGGATATGCTCACTGTATCGTCCTCGTAGGTGCTGTATCACTTGCATCTGACCTTTGTGTTAGGTCCTTATTGCGCCTAGCTTCACCAATATTATGACCCTTATGTTCTTCAAACAATAAGGTTTGAATTTCACTGACAGAGCGTTATCTTTCAACACCGCGTCTGACAGGTGTTTGGGAGCCAGAGGCGTGTGTGCCACCAATGGTTGCTCACTCAGAACTAACCCAGCCAGCAGCCCTAGGGCATTCTGGGAATTTTTTCCAAGATGGCTGCCTCTCACTGGTGGTCCTAAGAGTCCATTTCATACAGAACCAACATCGCACACATTTGGAATGGGTACGGAAAAATAAAAGGGAGTTTTCTTGGTTGGTGCAATTTCCCACCGACCAAGAATACTTGGGTGGCGCAATTAAGTGATTAAATTTCTAGTTCAAATTCAGGGTTCAGTTTAGAATAAAGGTTCATATCATTTTGCATGCAATACTCCTAAGTTCAAAATATTAAATTGTTAAATTAAATGAAGTGATTTACTTGAATAAATTTAATTATTGCATTCATTATGTAAAGTACACTTGATTATCATCACTACACTGTTTTCCACGTCCATTGAGGAAGGGAAAGTATCGGCCTGAAATTACCGAGACAAAATAGGAAATAAGAATAAATATACTCCAAAAAATACACCTTGCCCTTTTGTCATTCCTTTCACATTTCCTACCACTACATAACAGAACTAGCATCACATTCCAGCAATACATCAATAGGAGCACCTGACCACTTTATTCATCCAGGTGTATAGTGTTTCTTGCGGGTTCTCACTTAGACACTTTAAAGCATTGTAAATTTTAAATAAAATAAAATGTTTGCACACTTGTGTTGCATTTAATAATTATTTATATTTTGAAATGAATTATATTAAAAATTGTGATTCAAAGATTATTACCCTTGACTGCATTTGTAATAGTGTGTGGTATGAATAACATAACCCTCTTGTTTTTCCAGGCAAGATGAAGGACTATGTTAAGTGCCTCCAGTGTGGTATTGAAGGAGCTAGAGAAGACACATATTTAGATATTCCTCTTCCCATCAGACCATTTGGCTCCAGTTCGGCATACAAGAGTGTGGTAAGCCAGGCTGTCCTAAACATTTTGCATCGTGTATAAAAGTTAGTTGGAATCACGCAGCTCTAGCAGTGATGCAAAGAACACATGCAGATGAAAGTTTACTTTATTTGTAGATGTTGTTTTCCTGTAAGGGCTCAATCATATCTAACAGAGAAATGTTGGGTTAGTGCATATATAAATGTAAAGAAGGGGAGGAGGGTGAGGGTTGACTATTTGGAATTAAAAAAAGAAATGGATGTATAATAAATAGAGAGCTCAATATTGGAAGAATTTGACCATTAAACTAAGCTCATCAGAAAGCTCTATGGGATAGGCATTGAAAAGAGAAAACTTGCCTATAGCGTGGCCAGGGGGAGACAAAATGACTGTAGAAATAGGTGTTGTTGGCCCTTAATTTGGTGCACAACCTAAGTAATCACATAACTGTAATTTTAAGAGGAACCTAAGGTTGTAGTAGAGCAGATATATCCTTAAAAATATATCCGATTCATCTGTATTACCAGAAAGCCGATGGTATTATCAGATGCTGTCTTAGATTTACAAACAAATTAGACTTCACCATCAGTGAAGTAGTGTTGTGATCGTTAATGTTATAGTGCTATATATTTAGGCTCACAGCTTAATTTCAATTAATATTAAATAATTTCAAAGGATTTTTTATTATAAACAGCTTAGGAGGGAAATAAACACTCATACTGTGCTAAGCAATGTTAGGGTTCAGCGAAACCCCTGCCATGATAAGGCTGTAAGGAAGCAATCTAGAGTGATAGAATTACACAAGTTATTAGGTCCATTCCAGACTAAGCAACCCATATAAAACCTGAGGCACAAACGACAACATGGCCAGGTTGAAACTTTAACACAAGTATCAAGTCATCCACCCCCCCCCCTCCCCCATCCATCCCCAAATTCAAACGTATAAAACATACTAAGTACTTATGAGTCTGCCAGTAGGCTCCCTTCCTTAGTATTTGTCTGGTTGCCCAGGCTTTTTCTTGTGAGGCTGGGGCTTTGGGGGAATGGCACGGCCCTGGGACCTGCCTTGTGGGTTCCTGGGGCTGGTGAGGGGCTGACGTTTGGACCTCTCCTGGGGTTTTCTACCCTTTGGGTGGGGCTTGCGGTTACAAGGAGTGGGTTCTTGCGCCACCTGAGCCGTCCTGATCATTGAAGAGAGTGCTCTTTTCTTTCTTCTCCTCAGTTTGTTGTGGCCCCTTCGGTTTCAGTTTGTTCTTCATGGCTCTTTTTCTGTTGGCATTGGCCTCTGGGGTTCGGGTTGGGGAGCTTCATGCTCTCCTCCGGCGCATAGGTTTCTGCTCTTTTGGTTTTCGTGATGGTTTTGTTTGTCTGCAGCCGTCTCCTTCTTTTCTGGCGAAGATTGAGTCTGCTGCTTTCCGGAGGGATCTCTGGGTTGTTGATGCTTGGTTGGCCAGGGGTGCATCATGTTTTGTGCTAGGTAGCGGCTCTTCGCCATTACTTGCATGCCTCGGCTTCTGTGTCCGGGGACGCGCTTTGGGTTGTTCCGGTTTCCCTTTCTTCCCTGTTTGCAGGTGCGGGTCTCCCAGGTCGTCCGCAGTGTTCTTACGGCTAGCCAGCCTGCGGTCTATCCCCGTGCCCATGACGTTCATGCATTCACTGTGCTTGCTGCCGTCTTTGGCACCATGTCCTGGGCTGACATTCAGGCATGGGGCTTTTGGCGGTCATATAGGATCCTGGCTGCTCGTTACCTCGTGCACGCCCCTAGGCCTAGTCAGGCCTGTGTCTTTTGGGTCGGCGGTTGCAGCCGGTTGTCTCGACTTCGAGGTGTGGAGTGAGCAATGACCGCCTTCCGGGTAGGTCCCTATGTTCTTCCTCTGTGGGTAGTTAGCTCCAGGGGCTAACTAACTACTGAAGGGGCTCCCCCCAGAAAACCAGCATTGAATGTAATGAAACGCCATTTTCTGGGTGAGACCCGGAGGCTCCATGGCATCCCTCCCTTCCCCCGGTCAGCGTTTTTTTCGTGTGTTTTGACATCCAGCCTCAGAACAGACAGGTGGATAGTTGGCGTGAGGGGTCTGGGGCTCCCCTTTCCCCCTCCCGGGGAGGGGGGAGCTGCGCAGACAGCGTCGCGGTGACGTGTGACTTCATGATCGTTTGCTCATTTCTTTTAGGGGAGTTCTATTCACTTGTTCGGCTTTTGATAGCAATATTTTCACCAGAATAGGGGTTTGTTTTGGAATGCTTACCTTTCTGGGTGCCTGACCCAGTTGATGGCAGACATAGAATGCTTCCAACCACACGGGGGTTTCTATAGGCCATTGCTCCCCATGCCTCTCTAAGGGGGCCAGGTTCTGGCTCGTGGTCCCCGGTAGGGCCACAGAACTCCATACACTTGACTGATGCCAAAGTCTGGCATTAGCATATCAGCCTAGTAAGCTCCAGGGAGCCTCTGGGTCTCACCCAGAAAATGGCGTTTCATTACATTCAACGATGGTTTTTTTTAGTGGCAGTCTTTCCGTCACTTTCTTTCTCGTCGAAGGTTTTCGTCAATTTTGGTCCAGGTTATTTTGTCCTTTCTCTCCCTCTCTCTCTCTCTCTCTCTGCGTTTTTTTTCTGGATTGGCATCATACCTAATACCGTCACTTCTTATCGCGTGCCGTTGGCGGAGCCGCTCCAGCTTGCGTTCGGGATGGATGCTGCTTCCACTCTGTTCTGCAAGCTTTCATTTTTTTTTTTTCACCTCCGGCCTGCTGATGCGCCACCTGAGCCTTCTTGGTCTTTAGACCATGTTCATTCCTTTTTTTCTTCTTCTCCTCGATTTGTTGTGGCCTTCAGTTAGGGATTGCTTTTGGAAGGCTTTCTTTTGTCAGCCTTGGCGTCTGTAGGTCCGGTTGGGGAGCTTCATGCTTTCCTCTGAACAGAACGAACAGAACCTCCCCTCTCCGGGGGTTCTGTTCGTTGGGTCCATGTGGTCATTTGTTCATTTCCATCCTTCTCCTTCATTTCTGACGAAGAATGAGACGGCGGATTTCCGGAGGGGTCCATTGTTTGTGGATGTTTAGTTGGTTAGGCCCAGGGTGCATCAGGTGTTGTCTGGTGATGATGCTACCTATGGGCCACTGGTTCTGTGACAATGGACTCTTTGGAGGGGGGGGGGTCCCGGTTTCTCTGGCTCCTTATTCCAGGGCTCACGAGTCTCGGGGGGGGGGGGGGGGGGTTAGAGAAGTGTTAGAGCAGAAGTGTTAGTCGCATGAAGGGTTGCTTGTTTGATTTCTTTCTTGGGGAGTTATTTTGATCTTTTGGGATGTAGATTGCACAGGTTAACCAGGCATTGGTCTGTTTTGATTCGCCTACCTTTCTGGGTCCTTTCCCTGTCGATGGCAATTACGAAATACTTTTAATGTACGGTGCTCATAGGCCATTGCTCCCTGTGTGTCTCTGAAGGAACCAGGTTCTGGCTCATGGTTCCCGATAGGCATAAGAACTCCTGTGACTGATGACCCCAAATTAATATAGCCCATTGCAGTTTGGATAGCTTCAGGGAGCCTCTGGGGCTCGCCCAGAAAAATGGCATTTCATTACAATCAATGCTGGTTTTTTCTAAAATGCAAGCCATATGAGATCTATGCAAAGTGTATAAATAAATGCTTAATGCATCATTACAAATGATGTAGGAAAATCAATACTGCACAGTGGAATGTAAGCAGTAGTATAAAATGTGAAAATATACTTGAAAACATTTGAGATAAATCCTATTTTCATAGTAATAAGCCTTCTGCAGTGCCTCAAATATATATTCGTTAAACTTCATACTGTCAGTCAGCTGTTGAGTTAGTGCATGGACAGTACCAGTAAAGTGGTCATACCTAAGGTTGTCTTTCCAGAACTCGAGGTAAACTGGTCTCGTTAACTCTTCAAAATAACCAGTAATTAATTTTGATTATTGCACAAGTCAGTAAATTTTTATAATACTTTTATGTACTCTGATTCCAACAGGAAGAAGCTCTAAGGGCTTTTGTGGAGCCTGAGTTGCTCACAGGAAACAACAAATACAAATGCTCAAAATGTGATACTCTGTGCGATGCTCACAAAGGTCTCAAGTTTACCCGCTTCCCGTACCTGCTTACCATACACCTCATGCGGTTTGACTTTGACTACCAAACATTGCATAGAATAAAACTCAATGATAAGTAAGTCATTAGTCTTATCTTTTATAATGTGTGTGAATTTTGTTATTATCCACTGCACTTGGTCACCTTGTTTCAGCAAAAACAGTTTAGTGCAATTGTGAAGGACATGTTTTTATTGTTTTTATAAATATTCAGGTAAAGTTAATGTTAAAATGTTTCCAAACTCAACTATTTCCATTTCAAAATGCAAAAAGTAACGAAAACATTAAAAAACATTAAAATATAGCATAATTAAAAAACAAATCGCATAACTCTCAGAGCGCCTAAAGGTGCTTTGCACGTTGCAGTGGGTAAAAAAGGTTTTAGGAAGAAAATTACAGGCGATGCATGACTTATGAAGAATATATATACAGTGGAACCAATGTTGCCGATTGTCCCTCTTTACGAATTTTTCAAGTTACGTGCTAAATTTCATCATAAAATTTGAATAGGTTTACAACCTATTTGTCGATACATGTATGGGTCGACCAAGCGAGTGGTTCCTGGTGGCACAGGCGACCGCACTTACCACTTTACCAGTGCCTCCCGCCTAGTGATGATCGCGCATGAATTCTTTGTAAAAAAATTCATTGTTTTTTAGCTTTTTTGGTTTCAAAATATAAAATTATTGTATACCATGCCATGGGTCCCAAGAAAGTCAGTGGTGAGGTTCAACCTAAGAAAACACGTGAGGATAACCATAGAGGGAAAGCAAGTCTCTATGGAAAGGTTCTTAGTGAGACAGACAAGCAGTGAGCCACAACCAGGTCCTAGTGGTATGCAGGCAAAACGTAGGAGAGAGAGTATCCCAGAGAAGTAATCACTGCCTGATGTTATAATGGAAGGGGGCTCCCCCTTCCAAACAGGCTTTGAGTGCAACAGGCTTTGAGTGCTGATGCTCACCTCTCCTCTCCTCTCCCTCCCCTCCTCACTGTCTTCCATACGCCAACAAGTCATTAATAAAGGTAAGCTATAACTTGTACATGCTATAGTACAAAATATTTGTGTTTATTATGTATGAAATGTATTTTGAAGTTAATATTTTTGGGAGTGTGGAGTCTTGAGGTTATCTTGAGATGATTTCGGGGCTTTTAGTGTCCCAGCAGCCCGGTCCTCAACCAGGCCTCCAACCCCAGGAAGCAGCCCGTGACAGCTGACTAACACCCAGGTACCTATTTTACTGCTAGGTAACAGAGGCATAGGGTGAAAGAAACTCTGCCCATTGTTTCTCGCCGGCACCTGAGATCGAACCCAGGACCACAGGATCACAAGTCCCGCGTGCTGTCCACTCGGCCGACCGGCACCCTTTTTTGGACAAATTCAATTTACATTATTTCTTATGAGAAAATTACTTTCGGTTTGCGAATTTTCGGTTTACGAGCCGTCTCTGGGAACGGATTAAATTTGAAAACCAAAGTAGCACTGTATACTATATATATAATATAAATACAGTGGTACCTCGGAATGCGATTGTCCCTGTATGCGAGGTTTTCGGAAGGCGAGGTGTATTTACTCCAAAAATTTGTCTCAGAAGGCGAGGGTTACTTCGGGAGGCGAGTTTGGACGCGAGTTTGTTGATACGTGTACAGCCGACCTAGCGCGTTCGTCGCCCCTCCGCCCCGCCGCCCCTCAGTTTATTATTGTCTCGCGCTCAGTGACTACCCCCACATCAATTCTTCTCGCGGATTTTCAGTGTTTTGTTGGATTTTTGGTGATTTGTCTATACAATTTGTTATTATATATCTCACCATGGGTCCCAAGAAAGCCAGTGGTAAGGATAAAGGCCAGAAAGCTCATGTGAGGATGACAATAGAGGAGAAACAAGAGATCATTCGGAAGCATGAGAACGGTACACGTGTTGTTGAACTTTGTAGGCAGTACACCAAAGCCACATCAACAATATGCACTATACTTAAGAAGAAAAATAAGATTATGGGTGCTAAAGTGGCAAAAGGAGTAAGAACATTAACGGCACAAAGACCACAAATACTTGAAGAAGTGGAAAAGTTGTTATTAATTTGGATACACGACAAGGAGTTGAGGGGTGATAGTGTTTCGGAGGCCATTATTTGTGAGAAAGCCAGGGTGTTGCACGAAGACCTTCTAAAGAATACCCCTGCAACGAGTGATGCAGATAAGAAAGAGTTTAAGGCAAGCAGGGGCTGGTTTGAAAAATTTAGAAAGAGAAGTGGTATCCATAGTGTTACAAGGCATGGGGTTATGTGATGTGATTATGGAAGGGGACTCCCCTTCCAAACAGTAACTCCTCTCCTCCTCCCCCCTCCTCACCATCTTCCATACGCCTACAGCACTCGACAGCAAGGTAAGTAATAACTGGAACACAGTTTTGTAGGTTTATTTAGATGAATTAGGTAAATTAGGTATAAAAATTTAGTTTGATGTGGGGTTTTTGGGGTAGTCAGGAACGGATTAATTCATTCCCCTTTATTTCTTATGGGGAAATTAACTTCGGAATGCGAGTTTTCGGAAGGCGAGGCGTCTCCAGGAACGGATTAAACTCTTATTCTGAGGTATGCCTGTATCTGTAAATTTTCCTCAACTCTAATTGCTCAATCTGTTTATTAACCAATTAATATAATAATAGTGATATCTTATGGTTTTATGTATATTTCTGAGTTTATTCACTCCAGTGGTGATGAAGGCAAGGTCACCTAAGGTGCCATTGGTTACAACCTTAACAGACAGAACAGGGTGACATTCTGCACCAGTGCACAAGTATCTGTTCAAATGTTAATGTCCAGTCTTAGTTATTCTCAGGAGTCACTTGAGAAAAACATTATCCAGCCCAAAGTCATTACAGAATGCTTACTCAACAGCACTCAAAGCCTTTTCATGTTGTAAGTAGCATCACAAGGATCACCTAGTAGTGCTCTCAAACTGCTAGTTGTCCACCAGGCCTTGGTGTCCACCCTCCACCAACATATTCTGGCATCCCTGCCAACATCATGTTCCGTGCCTCAAGCCCCATCCCATTCGTTCTGATCAAAACTTTTGATGGTTGGGCAAGTTTAAGACTAGATTGAGATAAGTGCCTTATTTTCATTCTTATAAAACCTAGGCTTCACCGTGCAATGGGTTCATGCTGTATCCTTGCTAAAACCATATATTTACTCGATATGCATCAGTGTGTATGACAACAGCACCTTTCTCTGTTCTGTTTTGGTTTGTGCCTTGGCTGTGGGGTTCTCCTCTTGAGATTCGTACTACATCAGTGTTTTGTTGGTTATATGGTTTCGGAAAAAATGTGAGCAACAAGAGTTAAATTATTTGTTTATATCTCATGTCTGGTAGAGGCATATCATTTTATTCTGCAAGAGGATGGAATAAGGTTACTGCAAATGGAATGTTGCATATTTGAGGGACAGATCTTCAAGCAGCAACTGCCACTTGAAAATCTGAGACTAAAAAATGATGCAGAATGCTATATTCAGTTGAATTAAATATGTTGACTACGGTAAATAAAATATTTTAATTTGGAAGGGATTAATTTTTATAGGGTAAGTAAAGTTTACCTTGCTTCTTAGGAAGCTGTAGTCTCTAATACCTCTGGTCCATCCAGTCTTCTCAGTCGGTGGCAATCAAAACATGGTACCCAGTTATTATACTTCTCTCTTCTCCTTCCTCTTTTTAACCAGTATTATGTATTGTACATTAATGTTTTAGGGTTGAGTAATTATTAATTCACTTCCTTGTTGTTCTATAATTAGAGTCACATTCCCAAATATCCTGGACTTAAATTACTTCATTGAGAATACGAACAAAGAAGATGGAAGTGTATCGACTACAGCTGTCACACCAGAGAAGTCTTCAGCAGATAAAGTTGATGATGCATCCACCACAGACTCTGGCTCTGCACTGGATGTAGAAGACAGTTCTGTTGAGAATACTTCAAATTCCCAGCCTGAATCTGATAATCAGGTGATGCAAACTATCATTGTATTTATTAGTATTATTGTTACATTATCAAGATAAATACATTTTTAATCCTTATTTTGTAATAGCTTTGGGGCTTAGCATCCCCGCGGCCCGGTCATCGCCCAGGCCTCCATGCATACGTATATATTCATACATGTTTATACCTGGTGCAAGTTGCAAACCAATAGTTTAGACACACCTAAATACTTGTATGTAAAAGTGGTGTGAAGCAGTTGAAATGAATGGAGTAAGGGCTAGTGGAATTCACCTTTCAAAGTACTGTAGATACAATAAAGCACTAGAAAATTGGGAGGAATATTTACAACCGGTACTAATAGCTAAAAGGTAGGGGTCCAAAAGCCACATCTCGCTTCCCACTACAGTTTAAATGGGCAGCTGTTGCAATTAGAGATATATATAAAAGGCAGTAAGATCAGACTGGCTACTTAAAGGCTGCAGGAATATTATGTATGTGACTAGTGTAACTAGGGTCTTCTGAATAGCATTTATGAGTGGGCAGCTCCCAGATATCAGGGAAAACTGTAAATATTGTAACAATTCAGAATTGAAAAAGAGACAGGACTGTAAAACGTAATCAGAAAGAAATGTGTGAAATACTTTGACACTAATTTTGTAATTGATAGGCAGTATGAATTTAGAGTGGGTAATTCTGGGTGGCAAGATTTGCACGACCCACTCTGACACTGGGCGGCAGAGTCGGTCGTGCTCTGTAAACTTGCCTGATAAATTTCTGTGACATGGTGACCAAGAATGAGGAAAGAGAGCTAGGTAAATGGCATCTTCAGGCATGAACGTACTTAGCTTTCTTAGCTGAATTGGAGAGAGGAAATGCTAGATTCATGAGAAGTAGCAAGTGGTGTCCTGCAGAGGGTTCTGTTCTTGGACCCCCTGCTCTTCCTGCTCTATGGACTTCACTAATTGTGCTTGCGGAGATTAAGCATTGGCTCTTTGGTCCTGCTTCTCTTTGTCCAATAAACTGTTGTACAGGTTTCTAAGCTAATTTGACTATCATCTCAAAGTAGCAATGTTTGCAGGGTGATGTAAAGCTGATTAGCAGCATAAGGACTGAGAAGAATTTGCAAGATCTAAACAAACTATAAATGATTTTACAGCCAGACAAATGACTACTAAAGTTTGATCCCAACAAATACAAAGTGCAGGCAGCAGTATTTGCACATAAAATGCCTTTCTAGAAAAGAGAATGTACAGTATATCAGAACCATTCAAATTGGACTTAAATGGAAATGAAAAAAATAGGGATATTCTTTAAAGATCTCTTGGGGTCTACTTTATTACTATTACTTGTTGAATAATTGTCTTATATAAAAGTACAGTACAAGATATTGTTGGTATAAATTACCAGTAATAACTTAAGGTTTACACACAACTAAGGGAGCTGCTAAATCACCACTTAAGTTCTGTTTCTAATGCTAACATAGCCTTCATTTTCATCTAGGGGTAGCAAACTTTGCAGCCTACAGCAAAGTTCATGTTTAGGAACAATTGTAGAACTTGAAATTTTGGTTCAAAATTTGTGGACATAGGTATTACTGTTTGTTTCAGATAGATAGTTACATTTATTGTTTTTGAGGTTGATATTACAGCATTTTTTGTTAATGTTATTATTAAGTAGTTTTGTCATTCCTGATATGAATAAAAGTCTGCCAGTAGTATATGCTGCCAAAAGAAATTTAAAATTTTATTGTTGCATTCTTCACTCTAGGATGAAGATGAGGGAATAGATGTGAGCAGTATGTACAATGAGAAGAACAAGACCTGGTTGACGAATGGCCCTTATGTCTACGAGCTCTTCTCAATCATGATTCACTCGGGCAGTGCATCAGGTGGCCATTATTACGCTTACATTAAGGACTTTGCAACAGGGGAGTGGTTCTGCTTCAATGACCAAAGTGTAACCAAGGTACAAGGCAAGATTGGATTAAGTCTTGAGATTAAAGCACTTAAAATTTTAACAGCTGTTAATGTTTATATGAAAGAGGAATACAGTATAGTATATATAATGAATGTATATTTTCAATAGTTTTACCTTGTACAGAATTTCCTCCAGCTTAGCATAAGCACACCTTGTGACAGGTTTATTATTTGTTTATAATAAATATATATGGCATCTTTTCTTTACCATTACTGTATTGAGTCTGATGACTTATTTTAGCATCTGCAGGCATTTGCCATACACTAATTGGTAACGTGTTCTAAAACATGGCATTTTATCTCTAAAATAAACATTTCTCTTTACCATTTTACTCTATTTGACTCTCCATGATGCAACACTTGAAATATGCGAGGACAGTGTAGACAGAGCTTATGTCCACCACATTGGGTATGAGGGGACCCACCAGAGTTCATCTCGGCCAACCACCCCCATCTCTCAAGACTCGCATCTTTTTGTTCCCATGTTTTCAAGCATTTTTCACATCCATATCTTAATGTTTTATGCAAACAAACATACAGATAGCATTTGGAACCTAAAGGATGAAATTTCAGGACATTTTATGATTCATATATTTGACTGATGCTAACATATACAGCACAAGCATGAAATCCACACTTGTGAACCCCAAAATGAAGCTTGAAGTGTACAGAGGTTTGTAGTAAGCCTTCTCAAGAAATAAGAGGACAAGATTCCTTGACCTAACAACCCTAAAGGAGAGAATGAGGAGAGGTGATTTGAGTTCAGTATGCAAGATACTGGTGGGAAGAGACAAGGTACAATGGACATATTCTCTAAACTGAGAAAAATTAAACAAATGGATAGCCATGCAGTTGGAAATGCAAGTCATTGAAACGTAAGGAAATATGCATCCTTTACAGGTGATTGACAGTAGAACAGCAACAAAAGAGAAAATTGTGGATGCCACTGCAATCTTCAAATTCTAAAGTTAATAAAATACCATGAGAACTTCTGGAGAAGTTCCTCAAATGTGCAGTCATAATTTGACAATTGTTGTCATTGTCTAGTTTGTGTACTAGTGATGTTAATATGGTTATAACACTATATGAATGAAATGGAGTTAACCAAGACTCTTGACAAAATTCTGCTATTATCTTGTAATTGCTTACTATGTGATAAGGTTTTTGTGCACTAGGGGTTCAAGGTTATTGCAACCCATCCTTTTAAAAAGATAGTTCTTACGACAACTATTTAGTTGAATACACAAAAATGCACTTGAACCAACAATTTTCACATTTTGTATTATTAATTTTTTAGAGGGCATGAAATAAATGAGCCCAACCCACACTTAAATTTACCTAGGCCTAGTATGACACATTAATTGTACAGTTTTCACTATGCCATTTGAACCAATTCAGTAGTACAAAACGTGAACTCTCTAACAGTCAAATTTTGTACATTTAACCAAATAGTTCCTAATAAGCACAGTCATTTTAGAAGGATGAGCCGTATTATTAAATGACGATTTGGCATTTCCTGCAAGTGTTTAACCTAGGGAGCCGGTCGGCCGAGCGGACAGCACACTGGAATTGTGATCCTGTGGTCCTGGGTTCGATCCCAGGCGCCGGCGAGAAACAATGGGCAGAGTTTCTTTCACCCTATGCCCCTGTTACCTAGCAGTAAAATAGGTACCTGGGTGTTAGTCAGCTGTCACGGGCTGCTTCCTGGGGGTGAAGGCCTGGTCGAGGACCGGGCCGCGGGGACACTAAAATGCTCCGAAATCATCTCAAGATAACCTCAAGATATTGCCTATATAACATTCCCAGATAGAACCACACTAAAGGTATTGGTTGCAAGACTTCCTTGCAACCAACTGCAAGCTGTACCAGGAATAGATTTATGTGCAATAGGTGTACATATTACTTTAGAGTGTGTACAGAACTCGGTTACTCTGTTGCATAAGTGAAACATAACATATCAAGGTCAACATAGTTCACTCTTCTCCATCCGGACTTCTGTCAGCAACTCTTGTCTGACATCAAAAGACACACTGAACTCACCATATGACTTCCTACTACAGCTTATAAAATCAGGAAAGATACAGCTTTTTATTTTGCATGCAAATGTATAATTCTATAAGAATATTTTGTATATCTCATGTTGGCATGGCTTAAATGTGCGAGAGATTTTTGTGTTAAATGTGCATGCCTCACTATAAAATGAAAAGGGTGTGTAATTTCAAAATCAAAGAAGAGGTACAAAATTTGAATTTATGTCTTACAGCATATTTATTTTAATATTACTGTATATTACTTTACTTCAGATTACATATGATGACATCAGAAAGACATATGGTGGCAACACTTCAAGAGGCGGTTACTACTCCAGCTGGAGCTCCAGTGCTAATGCTTACATGCTCATGTACAGACAAATCACAAAGGACAGAAATGTTGATGCCTTTACCCGGGAGCAACTCCCACAACATATCAAGGTCAGCTGGTCTTTTTGTAGCATTTGCCTGATCTTCAAGCACAATTAAACACTGTTTTATAGTATATCTAGAATTTGGTGGAATCTTTTTGAAGTCTGTATAGTCATGGGGTTAAAAAATTTCAAAGACAAATGTTAAAACAGGTGTTTGTTCATAGTCACTTTGAGTTTGTTGTGGCTCTCTTCATGTGGTATGTGTGTGTGTTTCAAAATATTTTGAATATATAGCATCCTACCAAAAACAGAGCTTATTATGGTATCCTTGTATCACACTATTTAATTTGTAAATGCATACTGATTTTCTTGTCTAAATATAATTGGCTCCTGCCACAGGACTTAGTACAAAGAATGACAGAAGAAGAAGCAGCAGAGAGAGAACAGCGAGAGCTCGAGAGATGTACATGTCGCATCAAGCTATTCTGCCAGCCCCCCGGCCAAAGTCAGATGGTGGAGAAGAAACTCAGAGTTCACAAGGACTCCACTCTCAGGGAAACCACCAAACTGGCTCATAAGGTGAAGTGAGCAGTTGGTATTATGTATGTTGATTGATGCAACTGTTTGCAAGAGACACTTTAACTGGCTGATGAATTTATTATTGGTCACAAGCTTAAATTTTAATTTGCTAGAATGTATGTAATCTATTGGTCTTTTGTTATAATAAAGTCGTATACACAAGGGGTTTCTGTATGTGAATGGTTAGGACAAATTTGAAAACTATTTTAAGAGTATTGAAGAAAGCAGTTAAAATAATTGTAAAGAAATCTCAGATATTCACACACACACGCTGGAGTATGTTGGTGCACTATCCTGCATAGTGAGCAGAGGTAGAGTGGTTTAGTCACTGCATATGAATGTTTATATAGTAATTACTTTATGATCGGCTATTTTTCTTACAGGTAAATGTTCCCATATGATTGTTCTATTGTATGGTATAAAGACAAAAATAGATTCATACAAAGTTAATTTTTCTGTAAATTTTCACAACAGTTGCAGAATTATGCAATTTGTGTCAGTGACTTGCTAGTATATGATGGGGTTATGTATAATATTGACTATACATAACATGCCACATACCACCATATTAACAGATAAACCACAAGCCTGTGGGGAAAAAACAAAAAAGTGCAGCAACAATTATATGAAATGTTGAAGGGACAAGGTAGTGTGACGGGCTCGCATTATTTCCTGCTAATCTCCACCCGCTCGTGAGGAGCATGATATGAACAGTTTGCATCATATGTTGCAAATTTCAAGTTTAGAGAGAATTTACTAATAAATGATGCAAATTTCATTATTGGAGTGTGTGTGTGTGTGAAGGGACGATAATATCTATATTCATTTGATTTAGTTTAGTTTTGGACATGTTTCAAGTTCAGAAGTTTTAAAATTTGGAATTTTTGTATTTTATTTGTTTATCTGTTCTGAAAGTTAGGGGACTAATGCTTACCAAAGTTTTTTTTATCAGAAAAGAGCTTTTAAGTGGTATTTATTATTAATATTGTTGCATTACAAAGAGAGCCATTTTCTGTGGAGTGGCTTCCCCCCCTCTGGCTCCCCAGAGCTATACTGGGCTGATGTGTATATATTAGACTGTGGCAACAGTCGATCAATGGAGTTCTTTAGTCTACCTGGGACTACGAGCTAGAACCTGGCCCCCCTCAGAGAGGCACAAACAGCAATGACCTATAGATATCCCCACAGTAATTGGAAGCAGTCTGTCTGCCATCTACCAGGTCAGGCAGCCAGAAAGGTAGGAATCCGAAAACAAACTACAGCTGGTGAAACATTGCAAACCAAAAGCCAAACAGGCAAGCAGAACTCCCCAATCAGAAAACAAGCAAACAAGCATGACATCATCACAGCTGCCAGGCTGCTGTCTGCACAACTCCCCCTCCCCGGGAGGGGAAGATTGTGTCATTTCACATTTCCGTTTCATTCCCGTGTCCACGGGATGGACGGTCGATGACGCCTGACGTTCAGGCACCCGCAGGTGGACCTCTTCCCATCGGCGTGGTCAAGGCGTTTCCCGGTGTATGTGGCACGCTTCCCCGACCGCGAAGCCAGCGGGGTCGATGCCGGTTGATTGGACTGGTCAAGGTGGGGTTACCTGTACCTCTTCCTACCGGTTCGGTTGTTGCTCCAGGTCCTGGCTTGCTTGGAGATTTACCAGGGGAGGGTAATCCTGTTGGCCCCTTGGTGGCTGGCCCAGATTTGATTTCAGGCGCTGCTCGCTCAATGTCCAAACCCAAGGGTCTTTCCGCAACTCTGTCTCTTTCAGCAGATTGATCCGGTCCAGTACATGGCTGGTTCGATCTTCTCCAATCTTCCTGTCGGGTCATTTTCATGCGGGTTTATCACCACTTGTATGGTGATCAGGTGGCTTTGTTGATGGTGTACCACCTGCGAGTTTTGTCTCGGTGGCAGTATGAAGTTCCTGGCAGTCCTTTCGGCATTTCTTGACTCTTTGTAAGTTGTTTTTTATTTCTGTTCGGGTTATTTTGTCCTTTCTCTCTTGGTTGTTTCAGGCCCGTCATCTTGTACCGAATACTGTCGCCGTGTATCGTGCTGCGCTGGCGGGACCGCTTCCACTTGCGTACGGGGTGGATATCACTTCTGCTCTGTTCTGCAAGCTTTCTCAGGCATTGTTTCACCTCTGACCTGCTCATGCGCCGCCTGAGCCGTCTTGATCGTTGAACTGGGTGCTCTCTTTTCTCTCTTCCCCTCAGTTTATTGTAATGGTCTGAGCTCAGACCAAGTTTCCCCCCTTCCCCTTCTCCCTTTCCCCTTCTCCCCTTCCCTTTCCTCCCCCTTCCCCCCCTTCCCCTTCCTCTTCCTCTCGCTCGCCGTCCCCTTCCTTGGTCATTCTTCCCCCTTCCCCTGGTTGCCTCGTCCCTCCTTACCCCTCCCTTTTTGTCGAGCCGGCCTCATTGGTCATTAAAGTGCCCACAGGCAAGAGACTCTGCCCTTCCAGCGCCGGCCAATCCTACTCCAATCCAGGTCCCCAATCCTCTTCAATCCCCCCCCTCCCGCTTCACAATCCCCCCTTTCCAACCATTTCCCTTCTCTCTTCTGTCCGCTGTAGCTATTGACAAATTTGATTGGCAGTAAACTCAGTGCCATAAAACCGTGCTCTCAAATTTCCCTTATTTGGCCAGACCAGCTTGTCTCCCACGAGCTGGTTGTTACAGCTTATTTCCAGTTTCTGTGAGAGGACTGCCTCCCGGGCAGATGTCATTGGCCAAGAGGAGGGGCTTTTTGTTCAGTGGTTAGTGGTGACCACGGTACTAGGCCTGGGGGCTCCAGTGATTGGACTAAGTCTCAAGAGGCGGGGGTCCCCCCAAGGTAGTGCCAGACATCCCATTAGCCAAAGGACCAGGACATCCAGCTTTGGTTTGAATTGATTGGTGCTAATAGCCCGGAGCCAAGCTCGTGAGGAAAATAATAGGCCTCCCTGGGGTAATCAAGGAAAATTGTAATCAGTGTGTCTTGGGCTTGACTGGGGTACAGGTCTAATGACCTGGAGCGCAACCATTCAACATATGGGGCCGGTTTTGCAGGATAAGTTAATGTTTGTCTACATCTGTTTGGTACATCAAAGTAATTGCACTCCGGTTATATTGCCTCTTAGGAATTTAATTAGAGTAGGATATATTTCAATTTGGTTTAAATAAACGTGCCAATAAAATAAAGTGATAATTAATGTATTTTGTGGTTTAGTTTATCTGTTCCCCCTTTTGTTATTACTGCTGAGTCATTCTTATATGTGGTATTCTCGTGTGGTATTGGAAGCCCCTATATTCTCACTAAGTGAAGTAAAGATTTACATTTTGATCCCCAAGCATTATTGCCAAGATTCCTACGCCCTCCAAGTTCATGATTATTGATTTCTGTCCGTCCTGGGAGATCCGTAATACAGGCACATTCAAGTTGGGAAGATGGTGGTAGTGTACATTTAAGTTTTTATTCATTATTTTAAAATTAATAAACCCTTCATTTGTTGCTCCCCTCCTCATTTAATATTTCAGTTTTAATATTAGCTGGTAGTTCAGTGAGGGTCACAGTGATCTGGAAGCAGTGTTAAGATGGGGTATTGAGTGAGAAAGGGATTAGCAGGTTGGGATTATTACATTGTGGTGACCCCTTTTGTTCAGAACTGTTTTTCTAAGGATCTTTTCTTGTTGGCATTGGCCTTTGGGGGTCGTGTCGGGAGCTTCATGCTCTCCTCTTTCGGTCCTAGTGGTCATTTTGTTTGTTTGCAGCCGGCTCCTCCTTTTCTGGCGAAGAAAAAGGCCGCTGCTTTCCAGAGGGGTTCTTGGGTTATCGATGCTTGGTTGGTTTGGCCAGGGGGTGCATCATGTTTTGTAGTTGCACCAGTTGCAGCTCTTCGCCATTACTTGCGCGCTACGGCCTCGGTGGCAGGGGACGCACTTTGGGTTGACCCGGTTTCCCGGGTAATCTTTCAAACAGCAGCTTTGGCTGCTGTTTTTGGTAATATGTCCTGGCTGACATTCGGGCATGGGGCTTTTGGAGGTCAAACAGGGTCCTGGCCGCACAGTACCTCGTTCATGTTCCTGGCCCTTCTCGGGCGTGTGTAGCCTTGGGTCGCAGGTTGCAGCCAGTTGTCTCGACTTGGAGTTAAGGTGCAAGTGGTAGCCGCCTCCTGGGTAAGTCCCTCTTTTCCTTTACCTTTGGTTAGATAGCTTCGGGAAGCCAGAGGGGCTCTCCACAGAAAACCAGCGTTGAATGTAATGAAGCGCCATTTTCTGGGCGAGAACCGAAGGCTTCCCGGCAACCCTTTTTCCCTCCCTACGGTCGGCGTTTTTTTTTTTCGCGTTTTTTATACTCGGCCTCTGCACTGGAGTTGAGTAGCTGGCACGGGAGGTCTGGGACCCCTTCCCTCCTCTTTCCTCCTTCCAAGGAGGGGAGAATTGCACAGACAGTGGCATGGTGGCTGTTGTGACGTCATGCTTGTTTTCTGATTGGGGAGTTCTGCTTGCTCATTCAGCTTTCGGTTTGCAATGTTTCACCAGCTGTAGTTTGTTTTGGGAATCCCACCTTTGTGTGCCTGACCTGGTAGATGGCAGACATAGACTGATTCTAACTACATGGGGTGTCTATAGGCCATTGCTCCTCATGCTTCTCTGAGGAGACCAGGTTCTGGCTCATGGTCCCTGGTATGCTAAAGAACTCCATCGATTGACTGTTTCCACCGTCTAATATATACTCATCAGTCCGGTATAGCTCCAGGGGAGCCTTCAGGTCCCCACCCAGAAAATGGGATTTCATTATATTCAATGCTGTTTTTTTTTGTATTAGATAATGCTAGTTTAAATTAGGAGACTAAGCACTGACCATATAATCCCACCACAACAGGAGTTGGGGTTAGAAAATGTTGTTCCTCTAGAAAGATGTCGTCTGGTCAAGTATGAGGAATTTCACAACAGTTTAGAGTGCTCGTTTGAGGGTCAAGAGGATGAGCTCATATCTGAAGTTCTTGGAGGTGTGAGGAATTCATACAAGTTTGATCTTTTGATGGAAATTCGTGATGAAGACAAAACATTTGAAGTTTATAAGCCTGGAGGTGAGTTTTTTTTTTCCAGTCACTGTAATACAGTGACAGTTAAAATTTCATATAAATTACAAATATATAGTAAAATTGCATATATAGTATTGTGTGTATTTTTGGAAGCCATTAATAAATTTACTTGTAAAAATGTAGGCATATAGCTGAATTTACCTAAGGGTAAACTGCTTTAAATGCAGCTTTTTAATACAATACTGCTTTAAATAAAAAAACAAGTATGGACCAAAAAGTATTTATGCATACACTGATAACAACCGATAATCTGGATCATACAGGGCTCGCCCCTCTCTGAGTTAGCCAGACATCCGGATTAGCAGGAATTCTTACCGGGAAGATTAAAAAATTAACATTCAACATTTTTTGTACAACAAATATAATATAATTTGTATTTCCACATACAATAAACATAAATTGATGTGGTTAGGGTAGATTGGCAAGATCAGTTTTGACTATCAGCTGCTTAGGCTTCTGGTGAGCTCAGGTCTCCTAATGTCAATCAGTAATCTGGCCAAAACTCAAAGTAATCCAGATTTGTGGCAGAGTTTGAAAAAGTTTGACAGAGAAAACTTTGACTCTATTTTGTCTGGATTACCCATAGGTCCCGGTTAAGTGTCTGGATTAGTAAGCTCTTGCAGTATTTCATGTCCATTTCTAGTTATTCTTTCATTAAACATGTAATGTATCAATTTTTTTAAGCATATACAGTATATGTAGCCTTACTCGGGCAGATTGTTGTGAGCTGGTACCCCTTAACCTCGGTACTGTGCAGCCTTCACACGAGCCCCTCCCATGGTGTGCAAGAAAAAATTATATCGCCCCAATTTTTTTTTTTTTTTTTTTTTTTTTTTTTTAATATTGCTAAAATGAGTTCCCTGATCACAGGAAAGCAAAAAATAAATTCAATATCACACTTACTTTAGTTGTAGAGAAGCTATGAAATGTAGCGATGACGTTACAAATTGCTAAGCGATCGTAGAGTCATCACCTGGGGTGGATCGCGAGCACCATTCAGGTGACGAGTTGCTGCAAATATTTATTGTAACTAATTTATCAGTATCCACTTTTTCTGTGGGGAGCCCCATCGACTTCCTGAAGCTATTCCTGAAGCTGTTTTGAGATTTTTGCCTTACATGGCTGTTCTTGCATTTGTGGTGTGAGCTGGCTTGGAGTTCCTGGGTACCAGAGCTGCATGCCTTTAGGGACAGCTTCCCTAGGTGCTCCATGAGTACTGCCCTTGCATAGCCAGGGGTTAACTTCCCTGGGGTGTTCGTGAAAAGTTCCCCATCAGAGGATTTCCTCGCTTGTGGTTGTCCTTGGGATCAGTTGGGGGGTCTTGGGCTTTCTGCCTTGCCCTGGGTAAGGGGGGGGGGGGGTGTTTATCGGCTAGTAGGGTGCACTGTGGCTGGTGCAGCCTGCTTAAGCTAATACGCAGCTGCTGACATTTCTCTCTGACTCCTTGTTGGCTATTGTGGGGTTTTGAGGGCTTTATCATATTTTTGTTGTTTTTTCATTTTGTTGGCATTTTTCACCTGGATCGCAAAGGTGTCCTGCCTAGCTTCTCATTACGCTACGCCTAGGGTGTGGTGGTGGTGGTATTCCCCTGTTGCCCTTGAGGCTTTACAGTGGCTGCTTGTGGACGGTTTGCCTGCATCGACAGGGTTTACCGGCTTAGCTGGTCCCAGTGCCTGGGCTTCCTGTAGAGCTCATTCACCCTATGGGCCCTGGAAAACCCATGGGCTCGGTCATACCATGGATACTTCATCCGAGCCTATTTTCACCTTGTGCTACTTTGATGGTTGTTCGTCGCCCCTGCCTCAGGGTGACAATCATCCATACTGCCTCATCCATGCTGCCTGTTGGGTCAGGAACACCTACGACCCAATTTATGTTGCAGTTGTGTCCGTAATGTAATTGGAGGTTCTCGACCATGTGCTTTTCCGTCTGTGATTCTGTCATGACTTATTAGTTGTCAATGAATTTGATCCATTTGTCTACTGATATTTTATTAATTGTGAGTTAAAAAGATGTCTACCATCTGGAATAGTATTCTAAACTAGATACGGGAAACAGTTAACATAACCTTGAAGAAAATGTTAAATTAATTGAAAGTTAAACAAACCTGGCAGTACAGCTTGTATTGGTACTTGAATAGTTTGATGTGAAAAATATAAAATTAATTGAAATAAGATTATGGAGTTCAGTGCCAAGTGAGAAAGAACTGGTGGCAATAATTCAGAATGAAAAATTATGAAGAAATCAACACATTAGAAGTTACATGAAGTTTTTTCTAAGTAATTTATGTAGTAGCATGGTATCTGAACTTTGTAAAATGTTTTGTATATGCTGCTACTCTGCTTGCTTTTTGCTTACTGACATTAACACTCACTAATCTAGCCATATCCAAGGTGCTCCCATAGTCCACTGAAGACTAATATCTTTGAACAGCTTTACCTTTAGTGTTTTTTCCACTCTTCTGTTAACTTCCATCCCTCCCCATGAATATAATATTGACAGTATAGGACAGTAACTCGACAACACTGAACTAATATCATCATCTATAGGTACAACAATAAAGGCCCATGTGGTGAACTTGACAACAGAAGAGGTGGAGGGACCATGTAACTTGAGAGGGAGCCTCAGCATGACTGTACGTGAGCTGAAGGAACTACTAGGTCGTTCTCTCAACCTAAATCCTGACACAATGAGGATTGTGTTAGAACGTTACTACAACGATTTGAGACCGCTCACCCCAGACACCAAGACTCTGAAGACCGAGGGTTTCTATAGATCAAACAAGGTAATCTTATTTGGCTTGAATAAGACTTAATCCCGTTTCGTTGTTTCTTATACCCGCTTAATTTTATTTTACGTGTTCAAGAATAAATAGTCTATTTGTGTACCTAGGATGTGTGATTGAAAAAAGGAATTTGTACAAAAGTTAAGAGTAGATTGTGCCAGGGAAGAAAAATGGATGTTGTAATGAAAGGCCCTGGTTAGAAACAAAAATGGATGAGATGCATCGAGAAGGCTCTGTGAAGGAGCGGTAGTGCCAACATTTATGAACAAATGTGAGACAATGGTGAGATTTTGGTGTGACCAGTCAAGAATTAGAGCAGTAGAAATGGGCAGTGAGAAGTACTTCAGGCATTATATTATTGAGGTAGGAGCAAAAATGGCATGGAGAAGTTCAGTCAGGGTACTGCCAGCCACGTACCTTACCTCTGCCCCATGATATGGTATAAGTTATACAATCTGGGATTCCTCAATCCACACGAAGTCTGGAGACAGCAGCAGAAGCCAGTCCAAGTTTTACCTCAATTTTGCCCCAGTTGATTTTCTCATTGATATATCACGTTAATGTGATTTCTTTGTATACTGTGTATGAATGGGCTTCATTTGTCCATGTTGTCTATTCCCCTCAGGATGCTGCATGTAATGATATCATCTCTATTTTTTTCTTTTCTCTAAGGTTGTGAGGGCGAGTTCCCTTAACCTGTCCTCATAGCTGAGCCTTTTCAGTTCTAGTACTAATCTAGTTGTAAACCTCTGAACTTTCACAAGTTTCTATTTATGCTTCACAAGGTGTGGGGTCCATGCTGGTGCTGCATACTCGACTAATGATCTTGCATAGGTAGTGTGTATTGACTTGAAAGTCTCCTTGATTAGATTATTAAATGATGCTCTAGGTTTTGTAGTGTTACCAAATGCTACTAATGTTATGCAGTTCATATGAGCTTCTGGTGTTAGTGTTGGGATTATGTCTACTCACAGGTCTTTTTCTTTTACTTTTTTGTAAGTGCCTTCCCTTTATGGTATAGTCAATACATGTCTCCTATCTCCCTTACCAATTTTCATTATTTTACATTTATTTGAATATTTATTTATCTTGATTGAATTCAAGCAGTCATTTATCTGCCCACTCCTGAAATATGTTAATCTTCTTGCAACACTGCAGCTCTTTTCTGTTCTTATACTCCTCATTAACTTCACAACATCTGCAAACATCAACATGTATGAGCTCGCTTCCTCTGCATAATCATTTACATAAATTAGTAAGAGCAGTGGTCCTTGGACAATTTCCCTGTGGAACACCACTCCTCTCCATCCTGACATATCCTCTCTGATTATGACCCATTATTTCCTGTCTCTCAGGTACTCCCATACCTAATCCAATATCTCTCCTGTCTGTCAAATCCTCCCATACCCAGTCCAATTCCTTTCCTGTTATCTCCACTTGCCTCTCCTTCTTGTGTATTAGTCTTTTGTGAGGAACTGTATCAAAAGCTTTTTACCTGTCTAGGAAATTGCAGTCCTTCCTTTTCTTTTCTTACTTTTGTGACACCTGTTATAAAATTCAATAAAGTTTAAACTTGAAGCTGTGTTGTGCCCCTCTTAATTAAAATTAATGCTCCCTATATGTTCTTCAATCCTTTTTCTGATACCTTTTCAGCATCTAGCATTGAATGCATGTTGCTGACACTGGTCAGTAACATGCAGTGCTTCATATGTCCCCTTTTCCCAAATATTGGAACTATGTTTACCTTTTTGCAGATTTCTGGTAGTTCTCCTATCTTCAGTGTAATTTTAACACTAGTTAATGGGTAACAAATTTCCTGCAGCTTCCTTCAGTAATCGTGGTGATGTCTGGTCCTATTCCTTTTGCTATATATCCAATTCCTCCAGGTGTCTTTTTCACCTTTTCTACATTGACTTAAATTCTATTAAGATTTGTTGCTGGCCTTCTGTTGTCACCTCTCCTTGGACACCAAACGGATTCTGGTTTGTACACCTGGAACCTCTTGTTGAATTCATCATACTCTTCTTTGTCATTATCCAAAAGTGCTCCTCCTTGTCCCCACAGTCTGATCACATGATCTTGTATCATTGTTTTTATTTGCATATGGCTATGCATGAGGTTAGGATGGTCCTCTGCTTTTGCCACAATGTCATTTTCAAGCTGCTGCTCTGCTGCCCTTCTGATTCTGGTATTCTCATTTCTGGCCCTCTTAAGTGGCACCTTATTTGTCTTTGTACCCATGTCCCTATACTTTTCCATGCCTCTTCTTTGTCGTTTCCTCCTACTGTGTGGGATTTGTTGTTCTACTATTGTCCACTTCCCACCTGAGAGGTACAAGCTTTTCTGTTGCTTCTTTGCATTTCTGTGTTGAGTTCCATCTCATTTGCTGACTTTCCCCTCCATTTCAGTCTCCCATTGAACTTACTGCAGATAGCCCCTAACTCTCCAGTAGTCCCCTCTTATGTATACTCTCAAGCCCTTTATCCTGTTTCCGTTTCTCTTACATACATCAGATCTTACATACTTCCATCAGATCTTACATACACAGGGCTCACATTTGCTTCCAAAGTTTCCAATAAACAGATGTCATCTTTGAAAACAAATTGTAGACACCCATCTGTGTGTGAAGACCTCATCATATGGAGGGTGACCATGCTGCAGCAGCTCACAGCACTGCCATGCAGTTTGTGCTCACATCATCACTTAATGTGGACAAAATAAGTGAATAAATGCGATTATTTTGAGTTGATAATGTCATAGAAGATCCTGACTGATAAAGCTCATACACAAGGTTCAGATATCAGTAATTACAATGCTGGTTATGATGTTGAGAGTGGGAGGTTATCTTGAGATGATTTCAGGGATTAGCGTCCCCGCGGCCCGATCCTCGACCAGACCTCCTTTTTGTTACACACCCCCAGGAAGCAGCCCGTAGCAGCTGTCTAACTCCCAGGTACCTATTTACTGCTAGGTAACAGGGGCATCAAGGTGAAAGAAACATTTTGCCCATTTGTCTCCGCCTCCACCGGGAATCGAACCCAGAACCTCAGGACTACGAATCTGAAGCGCTGTCCATTCAGGTGTCAGGCGCCCTTCACAGCACACAGAGGCAGAGACAGAGGGAGGCAGACATTCACAGCATACAGGCACAGTTTTGTGCATCTGCACATCATGAAACCTGACCTCATGTTCCTTAAGAAAATAAACCTGTGGAAAATTACTTATTCTGATGTGACGGAAATCTGATGATGATAATGTTGTGGCTAGATTTAGCAATGTTCATAGTATATTGGAGGCATTTTGCTGCATCAGGTAGCATTGTCTGCTGTTTTCCTGTGTCGCTTTGCTGTGTTTGGATTTCGTTCCACACCCCACCAGAAATGCTTAGCAATGCATTATGGTAGATGTATACAATGTGTGTATATAGTGTAATAACAGCAAAAACAATGTTTTATTTTTCAAAGAATATAATATTGTGCTCATATTAGTGACACACATCTGTTCATACCTATGTTCCACAAGTTCTGTGATACAAATAACATTATTGACAGCCCAATGCATCATTGCACTTAAAATATATTGTAAAACATTAAAAATACAAAGAAAATATAATGTATTCAGTGCCTGCAGTTATAATTTCACATAAAACATGTGGGGATAAGCAGAACTCTGATGACTGGTTACAAGGTTATTTCACCCACCAAAACTGCTTAATGGTTTGTAATTGTGCATACAAATGTAGACTGTTATATATGACTTGTGTATATAATGTAATAAGGGCAAAATCTGTGTGTTTTACTGTTCTAAGCTTAAGCTATTGTGCATATATTAGTGGCACGAATATATTTGAGCATTCCGATGTTCTACACATTTTACTATAAATTTTTCAAGGACACTATTCCTTGAAAAACTGCTGGAAGAATACAGAAAAAAAAACAAATCAGAGACATTGAAATAAATATTTAAAAATTTCTTCGTTTCAGATCCACAGCCAAAGTAAGTTGCATACAATTTATTTTTTTTTTTTCTGTGATCAGGTAATGCATTTTAACAGTACTAGAAGGAAAAAAATTTATTTTTGTATCCTATGTACTAGGGTTATCTTGAGATTCTTGAGGTTATCTTGAGATGATTTCGGGGCTTTTAGTGTCCCCGCGGCCCGGTCCTCGACCAGGCCTCCACCCCCAGGAAGCAGCCCGTGACAGCTGACTAACACCCAGGTACCTATTTTACTGCTAGGTAACAGGGGCATAGGGTGAAAGAAACTCTGCCCATTGTTTCTCGCCGGCGCCCGGGATCGAACCCGGGACCACAGGATCACAAGTCCAGCGTGCTGTCCGCTCGGCCGACCGGCTCCCTGGTCGGAGGGGATTGTCAGCGTTAAACAGTGGCACAGTGCTGGGGTAAATCTTTCAACTGTATCTCTAGTTATATTCTTTGCATTTTTATCTTCCTCTACTACTGCCATATTCTGTAATGTAATGTGCTACTAAGGATATACACTCATATGCACATGCATAAAAAAAAAATGAAAAATTTCTAAATATTTTTTCCTTAAAGAATGATTAATTTAGATGCAAAATGTACAGAAAAGTGTAAATAAACTGAATACCTACATCGTAGCTGGCTTCATGTTGTGTACAAGTTGACCATGTGGTGGCTCAGCCCCATCTGTCAACACCAGAGCTCACTGTCAGAAACACACACTGCTCGAGCAAAACACACTCGTCACACACTACTGTCAGAGTAGTTAACAGATGGAATGCATTAGGAAGTGATGTGGTGGAGGCTAACCCCATACAGTTTCAATTGTAGATATGACATAGCTCCATAATGGAATGGAGCCACAGCTCTGGCTCCATTCGGACTGCCCTCCGGTGGTTCATTGCCTGAACTGTGGGGGAGGGGGGGATCTGTGGCCTGTGGCTCTTTGGGGCTGGTTGCTTTGAGTTGCTCTTCTACTGAGTTCTTGGGGTTTAGCTCTCCATGCATTTCATATCGTGGGCATGTCCAAAGTCCCGGTGGATGGCCTGTCGCAGTTTATTCCCTTGTTCACGGAATGGATGGGGGATGCCGACATGTTCAGTGGGGTCTGCCGGAAGTTCGGGCCCCAGAAGGTGGACCTCTTTGCGTCGGGGTAGTCGAGGTATCGCCCCGTTATGTGGTACCCTTCCCCGACTGTGAGGCCTTCATGGTAGATGCCTTTTGGCAAGGCTGATCGAGGTGGGGTTACCTGTACCTCTTGCTCCCCGGTTCATCTGTTGCTTCAGTTTCTGGTTCAGCTCGAGACCTATCGAGGTAGGGTTCTCCTTCTGGCCCCATGGTGGCCAGCCCAACCTTGGTTTCAGGCGCTGCTTGCTCGGTGTACGAACCCTGTGCGCTCTCCACGGCTCCACATCTTTCAGCAGATTAGGCTTGTGAGGTACCTTGCTGGTTCGCTCTACTCTTCTGCGCTTCACGTTTGGAGTTTCTGATGCAGGTGTATCACCATCAATATAGTGACTAGGTGGCTTCTCTAATGGTGTTCCATCTGCGGTTTTCTTCTCGGCGACAGTATGACGTTTCTTGGCGGTCTTTTCGCCATTTCCGTTCCTTGTCCTCGGTCTCGGATTGCATTGTGTTGACTTTTCTTTCTTGGCTCTTTCAGGACAGGCATTTTATGCTGAATACTGTCGCCTTGTATCGTTCAGCACTGGCGGAGCCGCTCCAGCTTGCGTTCGGGGTGGATGTCTCTTTAGTTCTGTTTCACAAGCTTTCTCGTGCCTTTTTTCCAACTCCGGCCTGCTCATGCGCCACCTGAGCCATCCTGGTCTTTGGACTGGGTGCTCTTCTTTAACTCTTCTCCTCAGTTTGTGGTGACCCCTTCAGTCCAAAACTGTTTCCAGAAAGCTTTATTCTTGTTGGCTTTGGCTTCTGGGGGACGTGTCGGGAGCTTCATGCTATCCTCAGGCGTAAGGGCTTTAGCTCTTTTGGTCCGTGTGGACGTTTTGTTTGTTTTCATTTATATCCTTCTTTTCTGGCGAAGAACGAGACAGCGGGCTTTCGGAGGGGTCCATGGATCATTGATGCTTGGTTCGTCAGGCTGGGAGTGCATCATGTTTTGTCTGATTTTGGCTTTACGCCATTACCTGCGCGCCTTGGCTTCTATGTCCGGGAACACGATTTGTTCTGACCCAGTTTCTCGTGTTCCCTGTTTCAGGGCTCGGGTCTCTTGGGTCGTTCGCAGGGTTATCAAGTCGAGCCAGCCTGCGGTCTACCCTCTCACTCATGATGATTGTAAGTTTGCAGCTTTGGCCACAATGTTTGACAATACTGTACGTCTTGGACAGATATTCGGGCATGAGGGTTTTGGAGATCGAACAGGGTCCTGGCTGCCCAGTATCTTGTCAATGTGTTGAGCCCTCAGTGGTCTTGTCTCGCTTTGGGTTAGCGGTAGCAGCCAGTTGACTCATCTTTGTTATGAGTGGTGTGGTGCGCCACTGCAGATTTGTCAAAATTTCATCTATTTCGAAAAGTATGAAAGTTTTGGCTACGTATATGGTTTTCTGTATTAAGTATCTTTTGTTATGTGTGGTGTATAAATTTGCAATTACTGTATGTACTTGGTCAGTCCAGCTTATAACTGTGGATGCTCTTTGTAAACCAAAGCCAAAATATTCTAAATGGGTACTGAATAAAAATTTTGTACTATACTTTGACCTCTGATTCATATCACCTCAGCTTTAAAATCAACTCAAACATTATTATAATTTATTCATGATATGATCTTGCTTTTGATGATAAAGTAAAATAATTTTTACACAATTTAAACAAAATTTAAATTGTAAATGCACTTGTTAAACAACGAGCACTTTGCAATTAATGTCCAAGTTCACTTTTCTGAACTATACGATAAGGATCCCACACCGGATAAGCCAGACATCTGGATAAGCAGAATTCTTACCGGGAAAGTTAAAAAAAAAAATAATTCAAAATTTTTTTGAACCAACATAATTAAAATTTCCACACACAATAAATAAAAAATATATTTTAAAACAGAAACTTAAGGTTGTAGTTCATCATCTTGTTTGAAAATGAAGATCTTGAAGTGTGTAATTCTTGATAATTTACATAACATATTATCTGGTTTTCTGGATTTCTGTCTGGATATGGCAAAGTTTTGCCAGAACTTGACTTACTGTGTGCAGTCTAGTTCAG
This sequence comes from Procambarus clarkii, assembly GCF_040958095.1. Classification (NCBI taxonomy): domain Eukaryota; kingdom Metazoa; phylum Arthropoda; class Malacostraca; order Decapoda; family Cambaridae; genus Procambarus; species Procambarus clarkii. The sequence continues at coordinate 45,693,623 of NC_091150.1, read as the reverse complement.
TGGGCTTTGGATAACCAAGCCTCGGCAGTATTTGCTATAAATAGTTAAGTGTCAAGCCTTTTATGAACTAATATGTGACTAGTGAACATTTATGAAATATTACTATGCCTACAGGTGTATGTTGAGGCATCTGGTGCTGAGCCTAATGACTTCTTCACTGGATCTTGCATGTACTGCATCCTAGACCGTTACGAAAACACCATCACACTCTACTGCCCTCTCCCAGACACTAGTAAAGGTATCTTGTATATTACTCTCCTGTTCCTCCTCTCTCTCTCTGCAATAAATATTGATTTTTTCACAAGCCTAATTTTATAAATACTGTGTACTTTAAAGTGAATAGTAAATTCAGTTATCTACAACTTTTAACCTAAGCATTTTAGGATATTGTAAAGTTCTCTGAATATATGATTGCCAGGCTGAGAATGAGATGATTCAGAAAAAATATTTATCACATATTTTTGTAAGCCTCAGCACTTACTAAAAAAATTTGGAATATTAAACTTGATATCCATGTATCACCCTTTGCCAGTTGTATGCATTAGGCGTACGGTATGTATCTCTGGGGGGAGCCCCTACAGCTTCCCGGAGCTATCCATGGCTGATATGGATACCCCAACTATTTTGCTTCAGTCGATGTGGGAGGAGTTCTAGGCCTACCGGGGACCACGAGCCAGAACCTGGCCCCCTCACAGAGGCACGTGGAGCAATGACACATAGAAATGCACATGTGATTTGGAGCATTCTATATCTGCCATCGACCGTGACAGGCACCCAGAAAGGTGAGCGCCACAAAACAAACCCCTATTCTGGTTAATAACGAAAATTGACAAACGAGTGGATAGAACTTCCCAAAAGAAAAACAGGCAAACAAGCATGACGTCACAAGAGCCGCACCGCATGTCTGCGCAGCTTCCCCCCCACCTCCCCAGGAGGGAATAGGGAAAGCCCCAGACCCTCACACCGGCGATCCCCGCCCCAGTTCGTCGGCTGATGGAATCATGTATGGTCGTGTGGCTCCAGCTCCAGTCTTCTCTCAGTGCTGTTCATTGTTTTCAGTGCTGCTCTTACCATGGTCATGTGAGCTGGGAGTAATATTCTCAGGTACTCGGGCTGCATGTGCTTAGGGTCTCTTTCCCTGAGTGCCCTGTAAGTACCGCCCTTGGGGCTTGGGGTTTTCTTCCACAAGTCGTCTTGGGTCTCTCTGTTGGCCTTTCGCTGCTTGGCATTTGGTCGCCTCAAGTGTTTGGGGGTTTTCCTCCATTGTTTACCTTGGGGTAAGTGGTAGTTATTGCACTGGTGGGGTGCAGGGTACTTGTGTAGCTAGTTTTCACCTATAACAGTGGCTGGCTCTGTTCCCTCTGGGTATGTTGTCCACTTGTGTAGTTTTTCTTTTCTTTTTGTTATTGGCTGGTGGGGGGGTCTGCCTTGTGTTCTCATGCCCCTCCTTATATTAGGGTCGTTTTGTGTGGTGGCACCCCCTGCTTTGCCCTCATGAGTGGACACGCCCCATGGGTTCAGCTTTTAGCAGTTTGCTTGGTAGTTTGGGGCACCGGTTAGCAGTGCCCTGCCTGGGATAACCCTTAGCCAGACCCAGTCTAGGGGCCCTGGAAAACCCTGCGGAGGCTCTCGGGTCCAATGGAGGAGACCCTTGCGTCCCCTCTCGCTTTGTGCGAGTTTGAGGGTTGCTCTGTCCCCTTGTCTCAGGGTGACACTCATTGTTTTTTGCCTCCGTCATGCTGCCTGTTGGGTCGGTGACACATTTGACCCCGAGTCCTGCGAGCTGTGTTGCTTGTTCGTGACTCAATTCACCCAAACTGATGATGATGTTCTTTGGGTGCAGGTAGCATGCGCATTGCAGGGTAGGTTAAGTAATTGCAAAGTACTCGGGTTGTCGCTTCCCCGGACGCCCCGAGGTTGCCTCGCTTTGCCTATAGGGACTCGGACTTGGGGGTGTTGGTCGCTTCAGCCTTGGTTCCGTCTGCGCCCCCTCGTTCTTTCCCTTTGGTGGTTCATTCGGTCCCCCCTCTTGCTTCCAGTCTCGAAGCGTCTGAGGGCTTCGGGGTCTTTGGAGTGGAGGTTCCTGGGGTTGGGGAGGAGCAAACTTGGGGGCCTTGGGCTCCATTGAACCCCGCCTGGATTTTCCATCCTACTGAGTGGGGCTTCCTGTTGCAAGGAGTGGGGTTCCGCCTTTTTTCCCCTCTGCGTACAATTTGGACTTGGGTTCTGCTGCTCCCCAGGTTCAGTTCCATGTCCCTGTGGAATCTTCGGTTCCATCTTTCCGGAGGTTTTCGGCTTCCCACGTCTCACCGCCTGAGGTGGGGTAGGCCATTGCGGCTTGCTTCCTGCATGACCCGGAGTTGGCTTCTATAATGGATCCTTCTTCATTCAGATTTGGATCAACGTGTCCTTACTGGGTGCATTATGAGGTTCTGGTGTCATCCTGTCTTGCAGACTGTCCCTTGTTTTCGTTGGATGCTTGTGACGCGTTCTGTCGGACCCGCACATTTGAGTGGCAAAGCATTGACGGTGGTCCAGGTTTACCTAGGGGGCGATTTTGAGCATCTTATGAGTGCCTTTTTGCTCCTGCCCTTTTCGGGATGTTGGTGCGGTTCAGCTTCATGTGCAGGTTCCTTCCCTGTTGGCTGCACTTGTGGCTGAGGACTTACGCGCTCGTGGCTTTTTAGCTTCGGTCCTGCATTTCTTTTCCCTCCTGGCGTCGTCTTCGAATTGGCTTGCGGAGGATGTAGAGGCGCTTGGGGCCGTTCCTGGGTCTGGTGCCTTAGTCTTGGCTGCTCGTGTGTCGTCTGCTCTTTGGAAGCTGTTTGCGCCTATCTTGCGGGAGACGTTGCTGCGGTTTTTCACTGTGCGTTTTGTGTGTCAACAGGTGGTCCTCACTTCCTCTTTGGAATCCGCTTGGACCCTGACTCTTAGGTTGTCTTCTTCCTTCTTGTTCTCTGCTTTTTGAGGCCTCTGCGGTTGAGCGTTTTATTCAGGCGGCTTCTTCCACTTGCCGCCCTATGTCTGAGTTGTTGGTGCTCCAGCGGAACCGGAGGGGTTCCTTCCCAGCGGGGTCATGCCAGGGCTCGCGGTTCCGTTCGTCGGGGTATGCAACAGGTGTCGGGTTCAGTGCCGGTGCCGCCTGCGGTCCTGCCTGTGCCTGGTTGGCGCGATGTTCGCTCTGCTCGCAGGTTGGGGTCTCGTAAGGGGCAGCGGCCCTTTCACGGTTCGCCCCATTGACGGGGCAGTGGGGGGGAGGCTTGCTCTGTTCGCTCACAGCTGGTCTCGCGATTTGTGGGCTTTTCGAGTTGTTTCTCTCAGCCTGCAGTGGCATTGGGTGGCTCCTCCTCCTTTGGGGCTAACGGGGCAGGCTTCCTCTCCTGCACTGTGTCGGGTCATCTTGGAGTGGGTGCGCTTGGGCGTGGTCAAAACGACGACGTCTCTCAGGTGGGTTTCCTGCCTGTTCCTAGTTCCGAAACGGGACTGTGCGGACCTGCTGTTCATTCTGGACTTGTCTCATCTGAACTCTTGGGTTTCTTTCCCCTCGTTTCGGATGACCACTCTGTTTCAGGTCCGGCTTCTGTTGGAGCCGGGCGCTTGGATGGTGTCCCTGGACCTCAAAGACGCATATTGGCACGTCCCTATTCATCTGGGGTTCCGGGACTGGCTCGGTTTTGTTGTGGGGTTTCAGAGTTACCACTGTCATTGTCTCCCTTTTGGGTTGAATCTGGCACCTCGTGTGTTCACTCATCTTACCCGGGTCGTGGTGGCCCCTCTACAGCTGTTAGGTGTCCGGGTGTTGGCTTACCTCGACGACTGGCTGGTTTGGGCTCCCAGTCAGTCCGCGTGTCTGCTTGCCAGGGATTTGGTGCTTTCCCAGCTCGCTGGGTTCGGGTTCCTGTTGAACTGGAGGGAGTCCCGTCTGGTTCCCTCCTAGGTTCGGACCTGGCTGGGTCTTATGTGGGACTCTCAGACCGCTTCCTTGTCTCTTCCTCCGGCTGCGGTCTCACCTGTGCTTGTTTCTGGGGGCTTCCGGGTCTCCCGGTGGATGCTCGAGGGTCTGTGCGGGAGCCTGAACTTTGCAATGTTGATCTACCCGCCGAGTCGGGTTTGGCTGCATCGGCCGTTCAGGTTCCTTCGGGGATGTCCCTTCGCCTCTCTCGCGATCACTGGGTTCGTTCCCCGGGGCTTTGTGTCGGCTACTGTGTCGCCAGTTTCCTCTTTGGGTTTTACGGGGTTCATTGCCTTGGTGCCTTCCCAAGCCCTCGCTCGATGTGTTCACGGACGCGTTATCTCTTGGCTGGGGCTTTGTAACCAGTGCTCACCAGGCTGGCCAGGGGGGGGGTGGGGTCCGTCCTTCCGTCGAGTCCACAGCACAGTGCTGGAGTTCGCGGCGGTGTGGTTTGCACTTCGGAGGGTTCGGGTCGCCCATGGATCGACGATCCGGCTCCACTCAGACTGCTCCCCGGTGGTTCATTGCCTGAACCGAGGGGGTTCAATGTGGTCCTTGGTTCTTTGCGGTTAGTCGTTTCGAGTGACTCGTCTGCTAAGTTCTCGGGGTTTGGCTCTCCTAGCGGTTCACGTCCAAGGGGTGTCCAACGTCCTGGTGGACGGCCTGTCCCGGTTCATTCCCCTGTCCACGGAATGGACGGTCGACACCGACTCATTCAGTTGGCTCTGCCAGACGTTCGGGCGCCCAGAAGTGGACCTCTTTGCGTCAGTGTGGTCCAGGCATCTTCTGGTATATGTGGCGCCCTTCCCCAACTGCGAGGCTGTCGGGATCGACGCCTTTTGGCAGGACTGGTCGAGGTGAGGGGTTCCTGTACCTCTTTTCCCCGGTTCAGCTGTTGCTCCAGGTCCTGGTTTGCTTGGAGACTTACCAGGGGCAAGTAATCCTTTCGACCCCATGGTGGCCGGCCCAGTCGTGGTTTCAGGTGCTGCTTGCCCGATGTCCGAACCCAGAGGTTTTTCTACGGCTCTGCCTCTTTCAGGAGATCAGCCCGGTCTGGTACGAGACTGGTTCGCTCTTCTCCGCGAGTCTTCGGGTTTTGTGTTTTTGACTCGTGTTCATCACCATCTCTATGGTGATCAAGTGGCTTCCTTGCTGGTTTCCCTGTGGGGAACCAGCAAGAAACCTGCGGGTTTCCTCCCAGCGGTTTCCTGGCGATCCTTCAGGTTCTTTTTGTCCCTTCGTCGTTGCTCTTCGCTTTCGGTTCAGATGGTGGTGTCCTTTCTCTCTTGGTTGTTCCAGGACCGTCATCTTGTGTCTAATACTGTTGCCTCGTATTGTGCAGCACTGGCGGAGCTGCTGCACCTTGCTTTTGGTATCGATGTTACTGCTGCACGGTTTCGCAAGCTGTCTCGTGCGTTTTTTCACCTCCAGCCTGCTCCTGCGCCGCCTGAGCCGCCCTGGTCTTTTGACAGAGTGCTCTCCTATCTTTCTTCTCCTCGGTTTGTTGTGGCCCCTTCGGTTCGGGATTGTTTTGATAAGGTTCTTTTTCTGTTGGCATTAGCCTCTGGGGGTCGTGTGGCAGAGCTTCATGCTCTTCTCCGGCACAGAGGTTTTTGCTCTTTTGGTCATGGTCATAGGTTTGTCCGTCAGCAGCTGTCTCCCTTTTTTCTGGCGAAGAATAAGACTGCTGCCTTCCGGAGGGGTTCTTGGGTTGTTGATGCTTGGTTTGTCAGGCCGGGGGTTCATCATGTGTTGCGTCCGGTTGCGCCCCTCCGCCGTTATCTGCGCGCCACGGCTTCTGTGTCAGAGGACGCTCTTTGGGTTAATCTGGTTTTCCTTCTTCCCTGTTCGTGGTTTCGGGTCTCTCAGGTTGTTTTCAGGGTAATTAAATCCAGCCAGCCTGCAGTCTATCCCCGTGCCCATGACATTCGTAAGTTTGCTGCTCTTGCTGCCGTCTTTGGCAATATGTCTTGGGCTGACATTCGGGCGCGGGGTTTTTGACGGTCGAACAGAGTCCTGACTGCATGCTACCTTGTGAACGTTCTGGGGCCCAGTTGGGTCTGTGTTGCTTTGGGTCGGCGGTTGCCGCCCGTTGTCTCGACTTTGAGTTGAGGAGTGAAGCACCGACCGCCTCCCGGGGTAAGTCCCCTTATTTCTTTTGTTGTCTTTGGTAAAGTAGCTCCGGGGAACCGTAGGGGCTCTGCCCAGAAAACCAGTGTCGAATGTAATGAAACATCATTTTCTGGGCGAGTTCTGAAGGCTCCCTGGCAACCCTCCCTCCAACCCTTGTTTGCTCGTTTTTTTGGGGGGAAAGTTCTGTCCACTTATTTGCCAATTTTCATTGTTAACCAGAATAGGGATTTGTTTTGTGGCGCTTACTTTTCTGGGTGCCTGTCCCGGTCGATGGCAGATATAGAATGTTCCAAATCACATGTGCATGTCTATGGGCCATTGCTTCCCGTGCCTCTGTGAGGGGGATAGGTTCTGGCTCGTGGTCGCTGGTAGGCCTAGAACTCCACCCACATCGACTGATGTAAAATAGTTAGGGTATCCATATCAGCCATGGATAGCTCCGGGGAGCCTCCATGACTCGCCCAGAAAATGGAGTTTCATTACATTCAACGCTGGTTTTTTGAACAGCTTTTGTATTCATATTGACAAGGATCATGAACAAATAATTGAACATAGATGGTTTTGGGATTTTTTGACAGAAGCGTTAGAAGAACTTCAAATTCCAGCCTACAAAGAGGAAGAGGTAGATCCATCAGGAGGTGAGAGCAGCAACAACAGTGGTAGTTGTAGTGGTGTTGCATCCATGTCTTCTGCTGCCTCCCCTGCTGAGAGTGCTGCCAGCCCTGCCAGCTGCTCTAGCAAGGACAGTGGGGTTAGTGCTTATACTAGTATCTGCACTGTGGTTTAGTCCACCAACAGCAGAATACCCACTCTTAGTTGATTTAGCTCTATTTATTTATTGTAAGAATGGGGTATTATCAAATGTTTTAAACAAAAAAAAGTGCACTTGCACTCAAACATTAGACCTTGAGAAACCTTGGGAAAGAGTCATCATGTCCTGTTGGAAATTAAATTATTCTTTGTGATATAATCTAGATGAGAATGGGGACATTGAAACAGTTGATAAACTCGATTTCAAGAGAGGACAGTATGGGAAACTTTGAAATTTCTTTAATGAGGTTTAATTGGACAGACTTGTTGCTAGAAAACAAGAACATAAGAACAAAGGTAACTGCAGAAGGCCTATTGGCCCATACGAGGCAGCTCCTATATATAACCACCCAATCCCACTCATATGCATATCCAACCCACGTTTGAAACAATCGAAGGACCCCACCTCCACTATGCCACGCGGCAACTGGTTCCACAAATCAACAACCCTGTTACTGAACCAGTATTTACCCAAGTCTTTCCTAAATCTAAACTTATCCAATTTATACTAATTGTTTTGCATTCTGTCTTGTGTTGATACTTTTAATACCCTATAAATATTCCCTTTGTTATGTCCATTCATCCACTTGTAAACCTCTATCATGTCACCCCAACTCTTCGCCTTTCCAGTGAATGCAATTTAAGCTTTGTTAATCTCTCTTCATATGACAGGTTTCTAATTTGGGGAATTAACTGCACAATCTAAATGGAGTCTAACCAGAGCAAGATATAGCTGAACAACACCAGGTGTCTTGTTACTAACGCTTCGATTAATAAATCTCAGTGTCCTATTTGCCTTATTACGAACATTATTGCATTTATCCTTTGGTTTTAATTCTTACTTATCATAACTCCTAGATCCCTTTCGCAATTTGACTTTGCAGTCTCAACACCATCTAGCTCGTATTTTGTAACTCTATCATCATTACCTAGCCTCAAAACTTTACATTTATCAGCATTAAACTGCATCTGCCAATCTTTTGACCATTTCAAAACCCTTTTTAGATCAACTTGAAGTGATTGTGAGTCGTCTTGTGTTAATTTCCCTACCGATTTTTGTATCATCGGCAAATTTGCAAAAGTTGCTACTCCAACCGAAATCTAAATCATTTATATATATTATAAACAACAGAGGTCCCAGGACAGAGCCCTGAGGCACTCCACTTACAACATTTTCCCACTCTGACTTAACCCCATTTATACTAACTCTGTTTTCCTTGGTATAGCCATGCCCTAATCCAACTTAATAGCACCCCCAATACTATGAGCCTTTATCTTTTTAATTAGTCTTTCATGTGGCACTGTATCAAAAGCTTTGCTAAAGTCAAGGTACACAACATCACAATCCTTACCACTATCAACTGCCTCATATGGAAGTAAATGAGATGTATGCCAAATTTTGAAAAATATACGATGAAGGCATGTAGATATTCGTACCAAAACAGAGATATGCAGGGCCAGAAAACAGGATTGGTTCAACGGAAATTGTGAGAGGGCCAGAGAGGAAAGGCAAGAAAATGGGTTCAGTATAGGAAGAGGCCTAAGCTGCAAACATACCAGCACTACAAGCAAGCAAGAAACAATTACTCAACATGGGGGAGAAAAGGAGAAAGTAATTTTGAGAAAGGTATAGCAGACAAATGTAAAACAAATCCAGGCCTTTTCTATAAATTCATTAAAAGCAAGCTGCATGTAAAGGCTAAAATCCAGAGATTGAAAATGGGGGAACAGGACTTCCGAGAATGAAAAAGAAATGTGTGAAACGCTAAATGAACAGTTTCAAAGTGTGTTTGTACAAAATGAGGATTTCAGAGAGTCGGACCCCAATACCAATTCCAGAGCACATCATAGAATACATAGGTATCTCTAGACGAAGTTGAAAAATTACTCGAGGGGCTAGGAAGAAATAAAGCAGTTGGACCTGATGGAGTTTCACCTTGGGCGCTGCGAGAATGTGCAACCGAGCTGTGCATTCGACTCCAATTAATATTCCAGACATACTTTTGCACAGGAATCTTAGTAGATATATGGAAAAGACAAACATAGTTCCAATCTATAAAAATAGTAGTCAAGAAGATCCTCTAAATTATAGACCTGTATCATTAACAAGAGTGGTAGTCAAAACACTAAAAACGATAGTTAAAGCAAAATGGGTTAAACACCTAGAAAGTAATGACATAATAATGAACAGACAGTATGGTTTTCAGACAGGAAGATCCTGTGTAACAAATCTATTTAGTTTTTATGATAGAGCCACAGAGATACTGCAGAAAAAGAGGTGGTTTTGACTGTCTATCTGTACCTAAAAAAAAAATTTGATAGTCCCACACAAGAGGCTGTTCTGGAAACTGGAACATACTGGAGGGGTGACAGGGAGACTTCCAAAATTGATGAAAATTTTTCTAACCGACAGACAGATGAGGGCGGTAATCAGAGACAATGTATTTGACTGGAGGAGTGTTACTAGTGGAGTACCATAGGGTTCTGCTCTTGCACCAGTAATGCTCATCATCTACATAAACAATCTACCAGAAAGGAAAGGAAGGTAAAAAACTTCCAGAAGGAGGGAACCGAAGAACCCAAGGGAACTCGGACCCGAACCCGGGGAGGAGTCGAACTCGTAACAAAATCGTACAGGGAGGGGGAAAGGAAAAACCCTTTCCCCTGTAACAACAAACCCTGTGCTAAGGGTACCAAACACCCAAGCAGGGACAAGTGGGACTCAGGCCCCCTCAAATCAACTCCTCCCCAGCCCTGGAATCCTCCATGTCAGAACCCGGAGCTGAGCCGTCCTTCAAACCCTCTGCCTTTGGAGGGAAAAGCAGAGTCTACCAGAAAAGCAGGGATGAAGGAAGCCCACTGGTGTGGCCCAAAAGCTCCGGCAGGAGGACCAGGCTTGAATGCCTCCGTCGCTGATCCGGAAGGGGCAATCCCCGAAGCCACCCGAGTCTCACTACAGTATAATTCAGCGGAGCAGCAACAGGGCAGACGGTGAATGTCACCCCAAAACAGGGACAGAGCAACCTTCAAACTCGCACAAGGCGAGGTGGGACTCAGAGGTTGTTTCAGGGTCGTTCCTTCTGCTCTCGCGTTTGATGGGTTCGGATCCCGGGAGCCTTGCGTCGGCTGCTGCGGCACCGGCTTCCTCTGCAGATTTTTCAGGGTTCTGTGCCATGGCACGTCCCGAAGCCCTCGCTCGATGTGTTCACCGATGCCTCGTCTCTCAGCTGGGATTTTGTGACAAGTGCTCACCAGGCTGGCCTGGGTCGGTGGGGTCCGTCCTTCCATCGAGCTCAGCATGGCGAGGGAGTTTGCGGCGGTGTGGCATTCGCTTTAGAGGATTTGGGTCGCTCGAGGAGCAACGATCTGGCTTCATTCGGATTGCTCCCCGGTGGTTCATTGCCTGAACCGCGTGGATTTGATGCAGTCCTTGGTGCTTTGGGGCTGGTCGCTTCGGGTGACTTGTCTGCTGAGTTCTTGGAGTTAGGCTTTCCTGGCAATTCATGTTCAGGGGTGTCAAACGTCCTGGCGGACGGCCTATCTCGGTTCATTTCCCTTTCCACGGAATGGACGATCGATGCCGACTTGTTCAGTTGGCTCTGCCGGACGTACGGGTGCCCAGAGGTGGACCTATTCACATCGGCATGGTCGAGGCGTCTTCCACTTTATGTGGCGCCCTTCCCAGACTGCGAGGCCGTCGGAGTCGATGCCTTTCGGCTGGACTGGTCGAGGAGTTACCTGTACCTCTTCCCTCCGGTCCAGTTATTGCTCCAGATCCTGGCTCGGTTGGAGACTTGTCAAGGGAGAGTAGTCCTGTTGACTCCTTGGTGGCCGGGCCAGCCTTGGTTTCAGGCGCTTCTTGCTCGATGTCCAAACCCAAGGGTCTTCCCGCGGCTCTGCCTCTTTCAGCAGATCGGTCCGGTCGGTTATGTGGCTGGTTCGATTTTCTCCTCCACTCTTCACGTCTGGTGTTTTTGACGTGGGTGTATCACTACTTGTATGGTGATCAGGTGGCTTAGTTGATGGTATCCCACCTGCGAATTTCATCTAAATGGCAGTATGAAATTTCCTGGCGGTCCTTTCAGCAATTTTTTGTCTCTTCATAGGTTGTCTTCGATTCTGATCGGGTTGTTTTGTCCTTTCTCTCTCAGTTGTTTCAGGACCATCATCTTGTGCCAAATACTGTTGCCTCATTTCGTGCGGCACTGGTGGAGCCGCTGCAGCTTGCTTTCAGGGTGGATGTCTCTTCTGATCTGTTCTGCAAGCTTTCTCGGACGTTGTTTCACCTCCGGTCTGCTCATGCGCCGCCTGAGCCATCCTGGTCGTTGGACCGGGTGCTCTCTTTTCTCTCTTCTCCTCGGGTTGTGGTGGCCCCCTCGGTTCAGGACTGTTTTTCTAAGGCTCTTTTCTTGAGGGCATTGGCCTCTGTGGGTCGGGTTGGGGAGCGTCATGCTCTCCTCCAGCGCAAGGGTTTCTGCTCTTTCAGTCCTGGAGGTCATTTCGTTCTTTTGCATCCTTCTCGTTCTATTATGGTGAAGAATCAGTCTGCTGCTTTCCGAAGGGGTCCTTGGGTTGTTGATGCTTGGTTAGTTCGGCCGGGGGTGCATCATGTTTTGTGTCCAGTTGCGGCTCTTCGCCGGTATCTGCGCTCCACGGCCTCCGTGGCAGGGAACATGCTTTGGGTGGACCCGGTTTCCCTTCTTACCTGTTCCAAGGTGCAGTTCTCCCAGGTCGTCCACAGGATTATTCGGTCCAGCCAGCCTGTGGTCTATCCCCGTGCCCACAACATTCGTAAGTTCACGGCTTTCGCTGCTGTTTTTGGGAATATAGTCCTGGGCTGACATTCGGGCACAGGGCTTTTGGAGGTCGAACAGGTTCCTGGCTGCACGATATCTCATTTATATTCCTGGGTCTTCTCAGGCATTTGTAGCCTTGGGTCGCAGGTTGGAGCCATTTATCTCGACTTCGAGTTGAGGAGCGAGTGACGACCGCCTCCCGGGTATGTCCCTCTTTTTCTTTGTCTTTGGTTAGGTAGCTCCAGGGATCCGAAGGGGCTCTCCACAGAAAACCAGCATTGTATGTAATGAAACGCCATTTTCTGGGTGAGACGAGGAGGCTCCCTGGCATCCTTCCCTCCCTCCGGTTGTTTTTTTTTTCATGTTTTTTGATACTCGGCCTCTGAACTGAGGAGAGTTGCCAGCGTGGAGGTCTAGGACCCTCCAGTCCCCCTCCCGGGGAGGGGGGGGTTGTGCAGACAGATGCGCGGCATTTGTGGTGACGTCATACTTGTTTCCTTGGTTTTGATTGGGGAGTTCTGTTGCTAGTTCGGCTTTCGGTTTGCAATTTATTTGATCAGCAGTAGTTTGTTTTGGAATTCCAACCTCTCTGGGTGCCTGACCTGGTAGATGGCAGACAAAGACTGCCTCCAATTACACGGGGGTGTCTTTAGGCCATTGCTCCTCGTGCCTCTCTTGAGGGTGGCCAGGTTCTGGCTCTGGTCCCTGGTAGGCTTAGAACGCCTTTGATTGACTGTTGCCATGGTCTAATATAAACACATCAGCCCAGTATAGCTCCGGGGAGCCTCCAGATCTCACCCAGAAAATGGCATTTCATTATATTCAACGCTGGTTTTATTCATCAATGAAAAATATGTAAAAAGTTGGAAACTTTATGATTTAAGCAAAAGAAAGTAGACTTGTTGGCCTTAATTAGCCTAGAAATATTCATTTTTGGGCTCTTTCCTCTAAAGGTTTTCACTCAGGATGAACCCAACTTCATTGCCATTTGTCGATCTACTACAAATTATGAATCTCAAAAATATATCTTCAGTATTTCTATTTTCATACTATCTCTTATACTTTCACACGTTGCTGCTTTTTTTCTTTTTCTTGCTCTGTTGTATTTAATTGCAGCATTAATCCTCGCATCAATCTTTCCGTGGTGTATTTCCCTTTCAAACAAATGGTAACTGATTCAAGTGTGTAACTCTCACATAAAGAGTGCAATTCTTCATTGTATAAATGTTAAATGAGTCTTGAAGGGTTTTTTACATTTGAAAGTGTCTGAAATGTCTGATGGAACTTACGGGAGGAAGTTTGTAAAAGGAGCAGTTCATTAAAGTTCATGCTATAAATATGTAGGACATGGTTTATATAATCAAAATGTGAAGCAGTTGAATAAAGTCATGTAGAACAACCATACCATCTTTAACTTAGATTGTGTAGCAGGAAGTAAACAAGTACAGCATTCAGTTGTATTGAAACACTTTGCTATTTTTCTCAGTGTAATTTGCCACTGAGACTACCCTCTCATTCATCATCTCATCACTTCCATGTAGGCATCCTTCCTTCCTTTCTTTATGTTCCTCCGACTTGTCTTCCTTCTCCCCTCCTCTTTTATTTCTCTTTTCATCTTCCTTCTCCCCTTCCCTTCCCTCTTGTTCCTCCCTTCCTTTAATCTTCCTTCTTCCCTTCCCTTCCCTCTTGTTCCTCCCTGCCTTCTCTCGTCCTCCTCCCTGCCTTCTCTCGTCCTCCTCCCTGCCTTCTCTCGTCCTCCTCTCTGCCTTCTCTCGTCCTCCTCCTTACCTTCTCTTGTCCTCCTCCCTGCCTTCTCTCGTCTTCCTCCCTGCCTTCTCTCGTCCTCCTCCCTGCCTTCTCTCGTCCTCCTCCCTCCACTCCTTGCCTGTTCTACCTGTTGGTGGTTCCGTGGATCAATATCCTTGCGGCCCAGTCTTTGACCAGGCCACCTGGATGGTGGTGTGGTGAACCAGGCTGTTGTAGCTGCTCCCTCCATTCCTATTTATTTTTCCCCAACCTATCCCTGTAAAAGTAACTAACAAGGGTAATTAACCCATAAAAGTAACTAACTAGTTACTTTTAACTAACAGTAACTAACAGAACATTGGAAGATTATTGGATTTTCACCATTACATAATTTGGCGTTGATGGTCCTGCTCTTGTGGTAACTCATTCTTTTATTTCTTTATCTTGACTCTCCATAAACTCTCACTCTTCCACTTTCAAGATATTCTTTCTTAGCTATTCTCATTTCCATTTTTAAAATGCAGATTAGCAGCAAAGCTCCGACTGAATCCTCCAGTAGCGAGACTGAAAGTAGCAGCAATAGCTCAATTGTCAGTCCATCGGGACCTTGTACTTCATCACTGTCAACTTCATCAACTATACCTGCCAGCAGTCCAGGATCATCTTCCATGCAGGGAAGTGTTGGTGGAATGCCAGGCGCCACGGCCACCACTCCAACCGCCTTCCCCACCACCACCGGCAATGGCAGTGATGGAGAGGATGAGGGGATTGCTGATGCTGACAGTGGTGCCAGTTCATCCAATGTCAACAGTGACCAGAGTGCCAGTGAAGATTCTTCCCTTACCAGTGATAGTGACAGGTGAAAATTTCATATTTTTTTATTGTCAAATTTCATTATAATCGTGGGTAGTCAAAATGACCCTTTTTCTTTTATGGATTTCAGAATTTCCATCTCTATCAAAGAGGCATTTCATTATATTCAATTGTTTTTTTGTGGGGGTAACCCCTTTGGCTCCATGGAGCTATCTGGCTAATATGCAATACATTAGACCAGGGCATTAGTCAATGGAGTTCAGCTTACTGGTGACTACAAGCCAGAACCTGGACCCCTCAGAGAGGCACAGGTAGCAATGGCCCCTGAAAAAAAAAACTGTAGTTGGGGATTTTCCTTCTCTGCCATGGACAGGGGTTAGGCACCCAGAAAGGTAGCCATAACAAAACAGACCCCACATGGGAAGAAAATTGTAATCGAAAACCAAACAGACGCAGAATTTGCTCAAATCCCAAGGAAACAAGCAAACGTCACTCCAGACCTCCCCTTCTCGGGAGGAGGAGAGGGAGCCCTGAACCACCCCATGCCGGCTACCCAGCAACTCCAGTTCATTGGCTAATGTGATTTAGGGCTGTTGTCAACTCTGGCCTCGGTTTCCTGGCAGTGTTTTGCCTTAGTGGTGTCCTCTGCTGTTCGTGGTGTGACGGCCAGGTGTACTTAAGTGTACTGGGGCTGCATGTGCTTAGGGCAGCCTTCCCTAAGTGCCCTGTGAGTGCTACAATTGGATGTCAAGGTCATCTTCCCTGGTGCCTTCGGGACACCATTTCCGTAGGAGTTTTTGCTGCTCGGCATTTACTCCGCCCTTGGGACCAGCTGAGGTTTCATGGCCCTTGTTTGGCCTTGGGTGGGGAATGGTGTTGTTGCTGGTTGGGACGTCAAGGTATTGCACAGCCAGCTTACCTATGCAGCAGCTGGTTCTTGTTTCCTCTTGGGACTTTGTACTTTTGCAGAGGTTTTCTTTATCTTTTTGTTTGCCTGGTGGGGTCTGCCTGGTGTGGCTATTGCACCACCTCTAATATTTTGGTGGTCCTCTGCTATTCTCTCGTGACTGTTCACATCCCAGGGGTTTCAGTGTTTTGATCTCCCCCTTGTTAGCTTTGGATCTAATTGGTTAGTAACACCTTGCCTGAGCTTCCTGTAACAGTCGGCCTATGGTCCCTGGAAAACCCTGTCGGGACTCGGTAAAACCTATGGATGCATCTTCAGAGTTCCAACTCACTTCATGGGAGATTGAAGGTTGTTCTGTGCCTTTGTCTCAGGGTGACAGTCACTGCTTTTGCCTCCATCATGCTGCCTGTTGGGTCAACGACACCTTTGACACGGAGTCTGGCAAGTCGTGTTTTCTGCTTGTTCTCCAATTTACCCATTCTGATGACATTGATGTTTGGGTACATGCAGCATCTGCATTGCATGCTAGGTTTAGGTTGCTGCAATGCACCAGGTGGGTTGTCCACCCGGATGCCCCGAGGCTGCCCCAGGTGGGCAGCCGGTTATAGGGACCCGGACTTGGGGGGGGGGGGGGTTTAGTCACTTTGACTTTGGTTCCATTCGCTTTCCCTTCCCCTTCCCCTGTTGTTCGTTGTGCTCTCCCCTCCCCCCCCCTCCCCCCTGCTCCCGGCTCCCAATTTTCTGAGAATTTCGTAGTCGGGGCGGGGTTTAGTTGATAATGAGACTCGGGTTGATTCGGTGGATGCCCCATCCGGGTTGGTAATGGAGGTTTTTGAGCTCCTCCTCCTGCCGAGGCTTGTGGGTCCTGCCAGCAGACCCTCTTCTTTGCTGCCTTTTCTTCAAGGGTGGAGGGGGTGGAGGACAGCTCTGCCCCAAGGCCTCTGTTGGGGGGTTCCTTGGGCTGTGGGTGTTAGCTCGCTTGCAGTTCTGGGGCTGTTTATCCCTGCTTGGGCTTTGTGTCTTGTGGGCAGGAGGGTTTTTCATCCCTCCTCCCATTTAGTTTTTCCCCCCATTTGCTGATATGATTTCAACACTTGCATCAACTGCATCTCCTTTTGTTGTGGTGGCTATTTTCTTTTCTGTGGGTGCTTCCCTACCTGGCCGCCAGGGCAGCGCTGCAGTTTGTTTACATGTGCCTGGGAGTGTGCGCTCGTGTTTTGGAGGTGTTTTTTCTCCTCCCATTACTGTGTCTCTGTTTTGGTCTTTCTTTTGGGGCGTTTTGCCCTCTCTGTTCCTTTGGAAACGTTTGGGTGTTTTTTTTTATATTGACCGATTTAGTGTTTTTCTGTTTGTTTGGGTTCTGGGCCCTAGTTTTTGAGCCCAGTGCCCGTGTCTATTTACTGTACTTGCTCCTACAGCTTTTAACTCTTGGTTTTCGGTCCGTTTCTGGCTGTTTAGGCCGAGGGTTCTGTCTGGGTCTTGTGTTTAGCCCTTCCTTCTGTGGTACGTTTCTGCAGGCAAATGTGGTGGCTCTGCTCTCCTCTGGCACAAGGGTTTCTGCTCGTTTGGTCCTGGTAGTCAGTTTGTTCGGTTGCAGCCTTCTCCTTCTTTTCTGGCGAAGAATGCGACAACTACTTTCCGGAGGGGTCCTTGGGTCATTACTGCTTGGTTGGTCAGGTCGGGACTGCTTCATGAGTTGTCTGGTTGCGGCTCTTTGCTGTTACCTGCGCGCCTCGGCTTCTATGGCCTGGGATGCGCTTTGGGTTGATCCGGTTCCCCTCGTTACCTGTTCCAGGGCTCGGGTCTCCCACGTCGTTCGCAGGGTTATTAAGTCTAGCCAGTTTGTGGTCTATCCTCATGCCCATGACGTTCGAAAGTTTGCTGCTTTGGCTACTGTTGTCAGCAACATGTCTTGGGCTGATATTCAGGCGCTGGGATTTTGGAGGTCGAACAGGGTCCTGGCTGCCCATTATTTGGTCAACATTCCTGGTCCTGAGCGTTCGTGTGTGGCTTTGGGTCGCAGGTTGCAGCCAGTTGTCTTGCCTACGAGTTGAGGAACGTGAAGCGGCTGTCTACCGGGTATGTTCCTCTTTTTCCTTATCTTTGGTTATGTAGCTCCAGGGAGCCGAAGGGGCTCCCCACAGAAAACCAGCATTGAATGTACTGAAATGCCATTTTCTGGGCTAGCCCCGAAGGCTCCCTGGCACCCTCCCTACCTCCGGTTGACAGTTTTGCGTTGTTTTGATGCTTAGCCTCTGAACTGGAGTTGTTGGGTAGCCGGAGCAGGGGGGTCCAGAGCTTCCCCTTTCCATCCTGGGGAGAGGAGGGTTGCGTGGACGAGCGGCGAGGTGTGATGTTTGCTTGTTTCCTTGGAATTTGAGGGGGTTCTGCCTCTGTTCGGTTTTCGGTTGCAATTTTCTTACCATGTGAGGTCTGTTTTGTTATTCCTACTTTTCCGGGTGCCTAACCCTGGTTGATGGCAGATAAGAAAAAACCCAACCACGGGAAGGTTTTCCAAGGGCCATTGCTCCCTGTGCCTCGCTAAGGGGGCCAGGTTCTGGCTCATTGTCCCTGGTATCTGACTTCCAGTGACTATTGCCTCGGTCTAATGTATCGCATATTAGCCTTATAGCTCCAGGGAGCCTCCAGGGCTCGCCCAGAAAATGGCATTTCATTACATTCAACGCTGGTTTTTTATCTTAAATTATTTCTGTTTGTCCATATATGTGATCCTAAAATTAGGGATTTTGTTTCCAAATACAGAACACTAGTAGGAGACCCTCCAGAGGACAAACTTTCTGATGCTAGCAATTCGCCAGACTACAGAAATGTGTCATCACCTGAAGACAATGGCACCGAGACGAAGGTAAGTTACAAAAATGTTAAGTGTATTAAGATACCGAGATTCTCCCTCACTAAATATTGCAGTATTTTTTTTATAAAAAAGTTGCTTATGCATTTTTCAAGCTGTATTTATAGAAGACAGTGTTTGGTAGCTTCCTCAATTGTTTAGAATTCTTTGCTCCTATGAGATAATGGAATGTAAACATGAAACCTATATCAACTGTTGAAGAATTCAAAGTTCGTATTACCAGTTCTTATTAGAATAGTTTTTAAAATATTATTTTGTTGTATTGCGTTGCTCTTCCTCCCATTTTCATCAAATTTTTCCTTTTTCATAAAAACTATACAAAAACTTTGTTGAGAGATTAGCTATGAATCACAGGATTTAAAAATCGTAAAATATGCACGAAATTATAAAATGCTTTGGCGACTGTGTGAAAAGGTTCAGTCAAAGTGAGTATGTTAGACAGGAAAGGATATAGATGTATGATATATATTATTGTATTGAATGCATAAGAGAATTTGGATTAAATAAAATATATATTTGACAGTGCAAGCAGCTAGTGATCGCTTCACTTTTATGATCATCAGACTAGCAAATGTTTATTATTTCTTTGGCATGTTGAGAATGCATTTTGTGTCCTGAATTGAAACTTACAACATGTGTGTGTATGATAGTAAAATGAATGCTCTTTTCATATATGAACCATACCATTTGGGAATCAGTGATCAACATGCAGTACTGTATAGACAAACTGCTTGAACCGAGATAAAAGGAAGACACAAGATACTGACTCCCTTTGAGAAAAGGTTGAAAAGTTTTCAACTATAAAAACAAAACTCTCATTAACTTGTAACAGGTAATCCTAATGACACTTCCATTTGTTGTCAGGTGCTCCATCCCTCACTTGCTGCTTGATGTTTAATGACATTATGTTCTCTAGGTATTCCCAGGAGACAGACTTTTGAATCCTGCATTTGGGGTTACCGTAAATGCTATTTACACTTCACGACTGTGTACAGCCATTCTCATTGTGTAGGTCTAGTTACCATAACTACCTTAGCTTGTGCTTCAGGACTTTTGTTTCCTAGCATTGTTGATGATAATTGTTCTTCCTTAGAGAATTAAATTCCATTTCAGAAATTGAACCCAGGCCGAATAGTATCTTGAGACTTTTCCATACAAGAACTGGTGTCGAGTAGGTGATGCTCCTTTGTGGTTTTCCTGGTCACTGAATGTAGTCCTCAAATTTCTTTACTCCTGTCAGTTTCAGGTTTCCCTTTCTCTGTAGAATATCACTATAAAGTCTTTGTTTCTTCTCACACTGGCCAGTGGTCATTGTGTCGTGAGACTTGTGCCAGTCTTTGTTGCTAGTAGAAACTGTATTTGATTTGGTCTTTGTGAAAAGTTTGTCCAATTGCAACCTCCTCGTTCATTTTTGGCAAGGAATAAGTCGCCTACATTCCATAGGGATCCTTTCCTCATTCCGTATTGGTATGTGTTTTGATATACAGTACATCATACCCTCTGGGGCTTCCTGCACCTCTCACTGTATTGTCTTTTTAAATCCACACACTGTAAGCTTATCAGCTTTATTGCTTTGTTCTTATCTCCATGCACATGACCTCTACAATGTCCTGCTCAAATATTTAGGCCAGTGGGTTCTGAAGGTCAAATTGTACACATGTAGCTTGGTACAGTACCTCTCTTATGTGCCTCACCCGTCATAATTGTGTAGCGCTGGGCTGTTTATCCTCCATCTGATATTGGTGGGCAGCTGAATTCCTGTTGAGGATGCCTAAGTTTACCTTCTCTCCATGGAACCACTGCTGTAAGTTTCTTCATCTTGGATAAGTACCCTATTTTTTTTCTTCAACTTCTGTAGTTTATTGCAATGTGAGAAGCTGCCTCACTTACTGGGGAGTTTTGAGAGTATTGCTTGCTTTGGTACAAATCAAATAATATACACGTGGAAAATACTGGAGGGCCAGGTCCCAAATCTACACAGTAAAATAACAACATACTGGAGTGAACGATATAGAAGAAATGAAGAATAAAAACAGTGAAGAGCAAGGGTGCCATCGGCACAATCAGAGAACACTATATGAACATTAGAGGTCCACGGTTGTTCAACATCCTCCGAGCGAGTATAAGAAATATTGCCGGAGCATCCATTGACATCTTCAAGATAAAACTAGATTTTCTTCAAGAAATGCTGGACCAACCAGGCTGTGGTGAATATGTGGGCCTGTGGGCTGCTCCAAGCAACAGCCTTAACAAGATCACTTGCGAAAAGCCTTGCTACAGGTTGGGACAAGGTCACATAGATCTTCTCTTGAGGTTATCTTGAGATGATTTCGAGGCTTAGCGTCTCTGTGGCCCGGTCCTCAACCAGGCCTCCTTTTTGTTACACACCCCCAGGTAGCAGCCCGTAGCAGCTGTCTAACTCCCAGATACCTATTTACTGCTAGGTGAACAGGCCCATCAGGATGAAAGAAACTGACCATTTGTTTCCGCCTCCACCGGGGATTGAACCCGGAACTTCAGGAATACGAATCCCAAGCGCTGTCCACTCAGCTATCAGGCCCCTGATAGTGAGTGTCAGGGGCTTGACAGCTGAGGGGTTAGTATCACATCTTAGTGAGAGATTTGAATTCTTTGTAAATCATAATGGTTTTGGCTTGTGGAGTGTTGGAGGGGCTGCATGTCAAAACTTGGTTGAAATAGTGGATTGTTTCAAGGCATCACCAGAAATATAGCAATAAAGGCTTAGTTGGGGCAGCCGTGTCCAACAGCCTGGTTGACCAGACCATCAACCAGGAGGCTTGGTCAGAGATCGGGTCATGAGGACGTTTATCCCCGGAATCAACACAAGGTAGACACAAGGTAGGTACTGTAGTTACCAAGGATTTGTCATGTTTTAAAGGTAAACATATTTTATTATAGATTTTACTATTATGGGTCAGCATGTATTCCTTATGTTCCATTTACTTAAGTTCATGGTTAGATTTTTGACTGGTATCACTAATTATTCTTATTGATTTGCTCTATTACTAACTTAATTCCAAATACAATTGGAAATGAAATGAGACTTCAGTCCCAGTTGTATTAAATTTTGTATTACTGTAATATCATTTAATCCAATTTACCTGCATTTTAGCATTTGAATTTATGCATCTTCCAAATGATATGATATTATGATTCAGCAAGATTGTTTTTGCTTATTTACATAATGTCATTAATAAGTGTACGTGTGTTGATATGCTGTTAATGTGTTTTGCATGTGTGCACTCATGAGTGTTCAATATCTTCTGCCTTCATAAGTGATCCTTGCACTCACCAGGCAACAGAACACTGAATATGGACTGCTATTAGCAGACCATTACTATTTGTGGGTTTTGTACAGGTTGCTTTGATTATATATGGTTAGCATTTCTAAATAGTATCAGTCATTTTCATAATAAATATTTTAATTTATTATTTATACATTACAGTAATTAACAAATTAGTCATTTGACAGCAGTAAATACATATATTCCAGTTAATCATACTTAGCCTGTAAAAAAAAGAGAGCTGCAGCCAAGGACCCTCTGGCCAGTACATGATCAAGAGGATATCAACAGAAAATTAAATTAGAGACAATGAGAATTTGATGGATAAATTTACAAATTTTAGGTAGAAAATAAAGATTTAAAAACTGTTGAAAGTGTTGTATCAAATCTAGATGTAGGTTACAAGGGAACTGCAAAGTGTAGGGGTTAAATAAAACATACTTAGCTCAAGTGGCTAGACAAAAAATGGCATTTGAATACTGTATAATGAAACTCCCCTTTCTGGTAGAGCCCTAGTGGCTCCTTGAAGATGTGTAGCTGATATGATATGAGAGAGATACCAACCCTGCAATGCTCACTTGATCAAATTTTAAACTAGGTTGGCTAACTAGATGAGCTGATTGGTTCAGGATGGCTGCAATGAACCTCCCATTTTATGTGTATCCCAACCAAAGAACCGTGTTCCCGGGGCCGGAACAGCCCGACCCCGGGATCTGCCTGGTGGGTTCTCGGGGCTGGTGAGGGGCTGACGTTTGGACCCCGTCTGAGTTATTCTACCGTCTGGGCGGGGCTTGCTGTTACGAGGAGTGGGGTCTTTTCACCCCCCCCCCCCCTCTCTCCGTACATGTTTTAGGGGGTCAGCCCCTCCCCTGGATTGGTTTCTTGTCCCTTGGATCTGTCGAGTCCATCCTGTTGGTGGGTACGTTTCTCCACCCTTCTTCTTGGGACGGGCCTTCACAGTCATGTTCTCCCTCTTCTCGGGGATCTGCATGACTTTTGGTCTTGGGTGCAACTTTGCCTTCCGTGCCTTTGTGCTTCTCACTTGCTTCTTTGTTTTAGAAAGATCGGGAAGGTTTTAATTCTTCCCGTATTCTTGGAACGTCTGTTGTCTTCCGGTCCTTTCTAGGGCTTATTGGTCCTACTCCAAGCTTCTCGGTTTTCAGTCCTATATCGTTCTTTCATGCTTGTCTCTTCTCTCCATGCACTGTTCTGCGTTGCACAGGGTTGCCAGATTGGGCTCCTTGTATCCCAAATGAGAAGCTGTGCTATGTTTCTTTTCGCTCCTTCCTGCTCTTTTCAGCTATGGTTGGCGGCTGCCCTGTGTACTCTCATATGGGATTCAGTCGTTAACAACACTTTTGTCTATTTTTCTAGTCACATTCGTGGTTTCTTCTTCAGCTCGCGACTTCTGGCGACTGACATTTGGCATCCCTGCTGCACATGCGCCGTGGTTGTTTATTTTGATTTGAGCTGTGTGCAAATGTATTAGGGTTTTGCGTCCATTTTCTCTCGGGTGCTTCGCCTCTCGCTCTTCTCAATTCTCCAGTCCGTGCCCCATAGCTCCTGGGAGCGTTCTGGATTGTTGCTATGGGGAGGACGCGGGGTTTTCCCTCCATATGGGTGTGGGGCTTCTCCTTCGTCTCTACCCTGAGGGAGCCGGTCGGCCGAGTGGACAGCACGCTGGACTTGTGATCCTGTGGTCTTGGGTTCAATCTCAGGCGCTGGCGAGAAACAATGGGCAGAGTTTCTTTCACCTTATGCCCCTGTTACCTAGCAGTAAAATAGGTACCTGGGTGTTAGTCAGCTGTCACGGGCTGCTTCCTGGGGGTGGAGGCCTGGTTGAGGATCGGGACGCGGGGACACTGAAAGCCCCGAAATCATCTCAAGATAACCTCAAGATAACCCTACTCTTCTCCTGCATGTGCGGTTCAGCCTCCTTCCATTAGTGGTACTCCCAGAATTTTCTCGGCTACGTTGTGTCGTGACACTTTCGTGCCTACGTTCTGCAGGCGAGTTTATGCTGTCTGGCATCTCTTTCGGCCAGGCACTGGTTCATGGTTTTGGGATACGTATATATGAACATCCGAACACAGGTGACTGCAGCAGGCATATTGGGCCATATGAGGCAGCTCCTATTATACCCATCCTGTCCCACTCTTATGCATGTCCAGCCCATGCATTAGGGGCCCCATTCAGATAGGGGCCCTACCTCCACCAGGTTATGAGGTACAATGGTGGGGGTATATGTTATGGGATAAGTGTTCCTGTCTGGATGTTTTGAGGTGACGTTTTGCTGCATTTTTCATGCGGTGGATGCGTGTTGGGGATTGGTTGTGGATTTTTGTTTGGCCCTTCCGTGCTTCCTGGGGCCTTATTTGTTCTTCTGGGTTAATGGTTACAAGGGGGGTCATGGCCCCGTTTTTCGTAGTCTTATCTGGGTCACTCTTCCTTGCACGTCTTGCAGTGCCTGGCTTAGCCCTTCCATATACATTAAATTCTCTGTACGATACTTACCTAGTTGTCCTTACTTAGCTGTGTTTGCGGGACTTGAGCTCTGGCGTTTTGGTCCCGCTTCTCCCTTGTCATTCGCTCATGTGCAGGTTCCTGGGCCTGCTGGGCTCTGATTTTATCTGCGCTTGTAGCTGTGTGTGGTGTCATCCTCCACCACATCGCTGCCTCATGCGTTCCGCTTGTCTACTACTCTGACACTGTAATACTTCTTTCCCATGTCTCTTTGGCTCGTTTGGGCTCCTATTCCACTGGTGTCCCCTGGTGCGTGTGCCCCTGGAGCCCCGTAGTCGTCTTTCTCTACCTTATCCCTTCCTTTGGGAATCTTAATTGTGGTGATCACCTCCTCGTAGCTTGTACTCCTTGGTTCAAATACCGGTCTGGTGGCATACCTTTGCACCTTTCTTCCTTTTTGTCTTGTGTGGGTCATGTCACATAACTGTGTTGGCGTGGCTTGTTGGGACATGACCAGCAGCTCTAGGTGTTGTTGGTCGTGTCCCTTTCATTCCCGTTTTGCTACTTGCCTTCTTTGTTCCTCATCTTCCTTCTACGCTCCTGTCCCTGGCCGTTAGTGCTGGGGCTTTTCTTCTGGTCTTTTCTTGTGTTTTTTCATTTTCTCGTTTTATCCTATACATGGTTGTGTGTTTTGTTTGTGCCTTTTGGCTCTCCTATTGCCAAGTTTGGGTTCCTGGTTTCCTGGCTTACCCGGCCTGTTGGCGTTTTCACGGTCTCACGGTTTCCCTTCTCTAGACTCGCGCGGCGGGTCTGTCGTCTCCGATCTCCTGGTGGGATCCCGGGTGTTGATGTTTTTCTGTACGGCGGAGGTTCCATCTCCTCCTTTGCCGGCTTGGGTTTCCGGCTCTGCTGGCTCCGTGGTCGCACCCGAGATCTTCCCACGGCTTCGCCTCTTCCTAGGCTCGATGGGCACATGGCGGGGCCGGTTCGGTTCTGCCTTGAGTCTTTCACCTTCTGTTGGTGGTCGGGTGGCTTCGTTGATGGTCTCCCACCTGCGTGCTTCTTCTTGGCGGCAATGTGTGGTTTTTGGCGGTCCTTCCTTTTCCTTCTGTCCCTTCTTCAGTAGCTGTGTTTGTTGGCGTGGTCTTGTCCTTCTCTTGTGGAGGTTTGGGGCCGTCATCTTGTCCCATACCGTCACCTTGTATCGTGCGGCGCTGGCAGGGCCGCTACAGCTTGCTTTCTGTATTGATGTTACTTCTGCACCATTTTGAAAACTGTCTCGTGCATTGTTTCACCTCCGGCCTACTTGCACCGCCTGAGCCATCCTGGCCATTGGACAGAGTGCTCTTTTCTTTCTTCTCCTCTGTTTGTTGTGGCCCCTTCAGTTCAGGGTTGTTCTCCAAGGCTCCTTTTCTATTGGCATTGACCTCTGGGGGTCGGGTTGGGGAACTTCATGCTCTCCTCTGGCGCAGGGGTTTCTGCTCTTTCGATCTTTGTGTTGGTTTTGTTAGTCTGCAGCCGTTTCCTTCTTTCCTGGCGAAGAATGAGACTGCTACTTTCCGGAGGGGACCCCTGGGTTGTTGATGCTTGGTTGGTTGGGCCGGGGGTGCATCCTGTTTTGTGTCCTGTGGCAACTCTTCGCCATTTTTGTGCGCCACGGCTTCTGTGTCCGGGGACACACTTTGGGTTGATCCGGTTTCCCTTCTGCCCTGTTCGCGGGTGCGGGACTTCCAGGTCGTCCGCAAAGTTCTTCAGGCTAACCAGCCTGCGGTCTACCCCGTGACCATGGCGTTTACGGCTTCACGGCTCTTGCTGCCATCTTTGGCACCATGTCCTAGGCTAACATTCGGCCTCGGGGCTTTTGGCGGTCGAGCAGGGTCCTGGCTGCTCATAACCTCGTGCACATCCCAGGGCCTCGTCGGGCCTGTGTCGTTTTGAGTTGACGGTTGCAGCCAGTTGTCTAGACTTCACGTTGTGGAGTAGGCAATGGCCGCCTCCCGGGTAAGTCCCTAAGTTTTTTCTCTGTGGGTGGTCAGCTCCGGGGAGCCGAAGCGTTGAATGTAATGAAATGCCATTTTCTGGGCGAGACCCGGAGGTTCCCCAGCATCCCTCCCTCCCCCTGGTTGGCGTTTTTTTCGTGTGTTTTGACATCCAGCCTCAGAACTGACGGGTGGATAACCGACGTGAGGGGTCTGGGGCTCCCCCCTTTCCCCCTCCCTGGGAGGGGGGAGCTGCACAGACAGCGGTGCTGCAACGTGTGACGTCATGATCGTTTGCTCGTTTCTTTTAGGGGAGTTCTATCCACTTGTTCAGTTTTTGGTCTCAATAATTTTACCAGAATAGGGGTTTGTTTTGGGATGCTTTCCTTTCTGGGCACCTGATCCGGTCGATTGCAGACATAGAATGCTTCCAACCACACAGGGGTATCTATAGGCCATTGCTCACCATGCCTCTCTGAGGGGGCTATGTTCTTGCTTGTGGGATCCGGTAGGCCCACAGAACTCCATACACATGATTGATGCCAAAGTCTGACATTAGCATATCAGCCTAATAAGCTCTGGGGAGCCTCCGGGTCTCACCCAGAAAATGGCGTTTCATTACATTCAACGCTGGTTTTTTCTAATACAATAGTTAAGGTGATTGGGCTAAAGACACTAAGGTAACAGAATGATAATTTCACATCATTTATGAAAAGCATCATTAATATTGATCAGGTTTATGTTCCCGGTAGAAATTAATGTTCTTTCTAATTAGTGACAAGAACCATCCAGACAAGAAAATAATGTACTGTATATATAATGAGATCCAATGGGAAGTGTTTCACTAATGGAACCTTGATTTAGTGGTAGGCTAGTGGTCCAATATAAAACTGCTAAGAACCTTGGTACATTAGCACACATATTGTTGTGGGACAGGTGAACCTTTAAAAAATTCAGAATATATACACTTGAGAATGATCAAGTAGTGTACAGTAGTATACATTGTTCATATACTGTAATGTTGTGTGGTAGGTAGGTAGGTGCAAGGATCCCAGTCAGCATCTCTGCTCAGACTAAGTTATGCCTGCAGACGTGTGCTTTAAAGTGTTTCTTCCCTCTTTCAGGGAGATGACTCTGGTTGGGGTTTACCTATTTTCCAGGACAATGAGGTAGTCTGGGGAGAGGATGAGAAGGAAGTGGAGGTCAAGCGGTACTTCAGAGCAGAGTATTTCACAGAAGAGGACACTAAACAAAAAAGTGAGCTTTTGTAGAAACCACAAAAATTATTTATTTTTATCTATCCATATATATGTTGTGTGATGACAGTGAGAGCTCACTCTATTAGATGAATGCCAGCATATACTTCCCAGAAGGTTTCACCTACATTACAGGTGTTAAAATACCATAGAAAGATTTTTTGCAATATTTGATGTGTTAAATTTTTGTGTTAGCTTTCCTCTACTGTATTAAAAATATCTATACACTCATCATATCTTTACAATATAATACAGAGCATCACAGATAAACCAGCACTGCTACACTCCTGCCGTAATCCACAGCAACAACTACAGATATTTAAGACCAGGTCTACAATACTCATTGTGAATTATTATAATACTGTATTTACATTATATACAAGTGCACTTCCTTGTTGCACCTTCCACCCAGCTTCCATCCAGCTTTGACCCTTAACGTATCCTGTGTGTTGCCCACGCGCACACCTTTCTGCCTTTCCTCTTCTCTACACATAAATTCATTTAAATATCCTCCCTTCATAATTTCATAGGTCTACTGTCTTCAAATTCACTCAAAATACTCAGTTCATCTAAATATTCCTTGTTCTATTTTCCTGACACCACATATTCTTTTTAGATTGTCCATTTCTACTTTTCTAACTCTTGATTTTTTTGTGTTCATTCCACACCATCCTGCTTTTCCTAATCAGGACTTTTATTGTCCATGTCACATCCCTTGATTTTGATTGTTGCCGCCAGAGGCGGCTAGTTTATTGTGCACCCCATACCCATCCTGTGAGCGGTAGTGCAAAAAGCATTACAGAGGGCACAAAAGGTCTTTATCAGACCTCATCTTAGATTATTATATAAACAATTTCATCTATTCCCTGACTAAACCTACTCTCACCTTCAAATGAATGAACACCCCTTTCAGCAATAACACATTTCAGCAATAACATACGGCAAGGAGGAATTATAGAAATAATAGGACACTAGTGAGAGAGAGAAAGATACAAGAGTGCCAGGAATGAATGTCAGGGTGAGAAGAGAGGCAGAAAGACAATATGAAAATGACATAGCAAGCAAAGCAAAGATTCAACCTAAATTGCTGCACAGCCACATCAGGAGAAAAACAACAGTGAAGGAACAGGTAATGAAACTGAGGAATAGGGTAGACAAATTCACTACAAAAAACAAGGAAGTGTGTGAGGAACTCTATAAGAAATTCCAGAAGGTCTTCACAGTAGAGCAAGGATAAGTCTCGGAGATAAGAGAGTGAATACCTAACCAAACACCACTAAATGGGTTTGTGATTACCATTGGGAGGTGAGGAAGCATCTTCTAGAGTTGGATGTGACAAAGGCTATAGGCCTGGATGGAATTTCACCATGTATACTAAAGGAAGGAGCAGAAGCACTGTGCCAATCACTCCATGGTGTATAACAAATTACTCGTAACAGGTGAACTGCCGAAAGTTTGGAAATGGCTAATGTAGTCCCAATATTCAAGAAGGATGATAGACAGGAGGCACTAAACTATAGGCCAGTGTCAATAACTTGCATACCATGCAAGGTGTTGGAGAAGATTGTGCAAAAAAAGCTAGTGGAACATCTAAAGCAGAAGAACTTTGTATCACAATGCCAGCATGAGTTCAGGGATGGCAAATCATGCCTCACAGGATTAATTTAATTCTATGACCAGGCAAGAAAGAGAGGGGTGGGCTAATTGCATATTTTTGGATTGCCTGAAAGCCTTTGACACAGTACCGCATAAGAGACTAGTGCACAAACTGGAGATGCAGGCAGGAGTGAAAGAGAAGGTACTCTACTGGATCAGGGAGTACCTAAGCAACAGAAAACAGCAAGTCACTGTGTGGGATGAGGTCTCAGAGTGGTGAGGCATCACCAGTGGAGTCCCTGAGGGATCAGTTCTTGGACCTATACTGTTCCTGTTATATGTAAATGATCTCCCAGAGGGAGTAGACTTGTTCCTCTCAATCTTTGCTGATTGTGCAAAAATTCTGAGGAGGATCAAGACAGAGGTAGATAGTATGAGGCACAAGAAGATCTAAATTAGCTGAAGGAATGGACCAACAAATGGCTACTAAAGTTCAACGCAAGTAAATGTAAGGTAATGAAACTAGGTGGAAGAAATTGGAGGCCAGACTGGATACCGAATGGGAGATGAAGTCCTTCACGAAACAAAGAGAAAGATCTAGGAGTTGATATCACGCCAAAGCTGTCTCCTGAAGCCCACATCAAAAGAATAACATCAAAGATCTAGGGAGTTGATATCATGCCAAAGCTGTCTCCTGAAGCCCACATCAAAAGAATAACATCAGCGGCGTATGCGAGGCTGGCTAACATCAGAACTAATTTCACAATAAACTCGGCGCAGCACAGTGGTTAAAGTTGCAGCGCTCCACTATTCACATTTATATTACACAATTTTCTTAGCTCTCTACTACTTAACTTTAGTCCATTTCACTCACTTTCAATAATCTTCTCACACAAATTTCAATACAATATTCAACTAGTCTAAAAGAACTTTTATCATTTACATTAAATTTAGTGAAGTGTACTTGTATTAGGTCTCTAGACATTATTTACACCCATCTCTTATATCTTTACCCTGACTACCCTCGTGACCCCTTACATATACAGCAGAACCTCGGTATTCAAACTTAATTGGTTCCTGAAGGCGGGGTGAATACCAAAAAGTTTGAATAAAAAAAAATCCCCCATGAGGAATAATGTAAATTGAATTAATCAATTCCAGACCACAAAATAAAAATTTATTTTCCAAATGAAATGGACCCAAAATAGCACGTTTTTGGTCCTCTGGTAGGTTAGGAGGGCAGCAAGTTCTAATGTTTCAAAACGTCAGGAAAACTGTTAATTTAAATTGTCCTCTCCTAACCTAACCGACTAAGCCAGAGGACCCAAAACAGAAAACTGGACAGTACATCACTTTCACATGCCAATTCCATTTTCAATTACAGTACGGCAATTTTTTGTTCGTAGTGTGCATACGAGTGAAAAAAAATTTATTTGTAAGAGGACGGGTTGGACACATAGGTACTACTTTTATATTTAGCTATGAGGTCTTTCTTCATCTCTATTGTGGTTCTAACCATTTTTCATTTTGCTTGGCTCTTATCACTAACTTTGTTAGGTGACAAGGTGACTTATTTACACCAAGAATATACAGTATTAGATATCCAAAATATCCAAGAGAAAAGTGTAGTGGGTTGTGTACTGAACGACAGCTATGGAGAAACTGACGCGTCAGGGATGCATGTTTACTTGTGAATGCTGAGCAAACAGACAAATACTGAACATGAACACAGCTTCCAAATGCCAAAAAGTTTGGTTTGGGAGCGATTCAAATACCAGAGTTCCACTGTGTAATTTATGTTTTTTATATTTTGAATGGGCAGTGACATCAATTATGTTAGAGAGCCTTTATGCCAAAAATATTGACATACACCTTGATAGGAATGTACATGACTAAACATTTTTTATGTTATTGGTGTGAGCTATAAGATATATTGTTTTACTTCAAAATTAGAAACCATATGGTATTTTGCAATATTTATTTATAGGTATTTTATTAAAGATATATACAGTATATACTGTACCTTGAAGAATGTTAACTAGCTGAGATGGGTGGAGTTGATGAAAGAATTACAGCTATGAACATGGATTGTTTTGCTGTGTGAGAATAGTGCGAGAGAGAGAAAATGCTAGAAGATATATCTATGTAAGTGATGGGCACATCAGGGCAGAAGTTGAAATAAGGATCAGCTGCATGTGTTGATAAAGTATACTGGTATGCAGAAAATGTTACTGCAGCAGAGAAAAAGAAATGGAATGTGTGTGGGAAAAGTTTCCATAAAGTTTGGAAAAGATGTGCTTATACAGTTAGGTAAAACCAAAAGTGAAGATAGTGAACTGTTAATATAGTATTACTGAAACATTAGCCCACTAAGTATACTGTAGTTAGCACAGTGATGGGAAGAATACATGAATACACATGAATACAACAGGGTAATAATGAGGACTGTAGATATGAATTCTTTCATTAATTATTAAAATATTACTGTATACATAATCATGTAAAGCTTTAAGTTAATGTCCTTTTCAGTGCTACGGGTTTATGTAGATAAAAGGATAACGGTTGGCCAGCTGAAGGCCGAGATGCAACGGTGGGTAGGGGTGTCTCATGAACACTTCAAACTCTTCAAAATATACTCCAACAGGTTGGTACTTTCATCATTACATAAATACAGTATTTCTTTGTAAGGAATTTGCAGCACATTCTCAATATGCTCCTCATTATTGCATCTCTCGTTTATATTTTCATTCTTTACCCCAATTGTCCATTTCAACTGTTTTAACTTGTAATTCTTTGTGTTCATTCAACACCTCTCAACCATACACAAGAGTCAGCAGCCCCATTTCTTCATGCAGACCTCAGGCTGAATCTTATTCCCATCCTGTTTTAACTTTTATTGTCCAAGCCACATCCCTTCCCTGACTAATCCTACTCTCGCCTTCAAATGATTGAACACCCCTTTCAGCAATAATACATCCTAGATTTTTAAACTTGCAGGACTCCTCCATCCACATTTATATCACACAATTTTCTTATTTCTCCACCGCCATAACTTTACTTTTGTTCATTTCACTCATTTTTTGTAATCTTCTCACACACTTCAGTGCAATTTTCAGCTACTGTAGACTAAAAGAATTGTTTCATCTACATACTTTAAATTTAGCATACTTAAATTATGATTTGACAAGTCTAATTTGTACACTTTTGCCTAAACATAAGTATGGAAATTTACACTTACTCACTTAACCTATCATTGAGTCACTCTTATTTCTACTAAAGCTATATCATAAAGCTTTTGTCCTTAGAGTATGTTTGAGGATGGGTTGAGAATTTCAGTTCAAGCAAAATATTGAATATGAATTTCAAATATAAATGTATGTGAAGGTAACTGAGCAAAGTATACAATTGTGTGCAAATACCACCCAGCTCTAAGAATAAATTATTGTGTGTAATGACTGGGTTCTCACAGAAGACCTGCACTAGCCCACATTGAGTTACCCAAAAAGCCAACAGCAACATACTGGCACACCAGTGACTGAGATAATGACACAAAGTAATGATCTCTTCCATTGTGATACTGTAACCTTGCATTAGGGATCATCGTCTTACCCAAACAATAATCGCTGAGATGGGGGGGCTTGGAATGCTAGAGGAGTCATGCATTAATTTCTGGGGGGAAGCCCCTTGTGATTCTCTGAAGCTACAATGCTGATAGAGCGCCAACCTACTAAGTGCCATCAATCGCGGAGTTTTTTTTGCCTTCCGAGGATCATGAGCCAGAACCTGGCCTCCTCTAGAGAGATGCAAAGAGCAGTGGCACTATGATAAAATTGCCAGTGAAATGTCTGCCACCACAGGGGGAAGCACAAAACAGACCACTGCTGATTATAAGGAAGAGTGATGCCTCAAAATCATTAAAGAATTCCTCCCAACATTGTAAGCAAAACAATAAAAAATTCACGAAACTTGCACAAGCTTGTTTGCCCCCCCCCCCTCCCCCCCTCATTTGGAGGGAGGGATCTGCCCTCACACGCCATTCGTATGTAGGCAAGTCTGCGGTCTACCCTCATCCGCATGCCGTTCATACATTTGTGGCTCTTGGCTGAGTTTGCCTGTATGTCTTGGACTTATTTTTGGGTGCAGGGGTTTTGGTGGTCATGCTGGGTCCCGGTAGCCTAGTATCTCATGATTGTTCCTAGTTCTCATCAGCCTTGGAAGGCCTTGGGTCCTGTGACATGGCCCTTGGTTTCTTCTTTGTTGTGATACCTTCGAAGCTTCCTCCTCTCAGGAAGCAGGGAGCCAAAAGAGGCTGCCTCCAGAAAGCCAGCATTGAATTTATTGAAATGCCAATTTCAGTGTGAGCCCCAGTGGCTCCATGACATTCTCCCTTCCCCAGAGAATCGGGGGTAGTCTTTCCATCATCATGGAACTTAGTGTGGAGCTGCTGCTGACCCAGTATGTCTCCCTCCTTTCCCCATACGAGGGGAGGAAGGAGGGCAAAAGAGTTTGCGCAAGTTTCATGCATTTTCTATGGTTTCTTTACATTGTTTTGGGAGTTCTTTTGATAAATTTAAGGAAGTGATCTTTCTTATAACCAGCAGTGGTGTTGTTTGTCTCACTGACTTTGTGGATGCTTCCCCAGTGGTGGAGGACATGATTAAAATTCACTGACCGTTTTATCATAGTGCCAATGCTCTCTGCGTCTCTCTCTAGATAGGACCGGATTCTGGCTAGTGGTTCCCAGTAAGCTGAAAATAACTCTGTGACTGGTTGTACCTAGTAGTTTGGCACTGTATCAGCATTGTACATTCAGGGACCCACCTGAATCCGGTCGGCCGAGCGGACAGCACGCGGGACTTGTGATCCTGTGGTCCTGGGTTCGATCCCAGGCGCCGGCGAGAAACATTGGGCAGAGTTTCTTTCACCCTATGCCCCTGTTACCTAGCAGTAAATAGGTACCTGGGTGTTAGTCAGCTGTCACGGGCTGCTTCCTGGGGGTGGAGGCCTGGTCGAAGACCGGGCCGCGGGGACACTAAAGCCCCGAAATCATCTCAAGATAATCTCAAGATAATCACCGGGGCTCACCCAGTAAATGGCATTTCATTACATTCAATGCCGTTTTTTTATTTGATGCAAGACTGTGGCAGCTCTATCTTGATGTCATCTTGAGGTTATCGAGATGATTTTGGGGCTTAGCGTTCCCGGGGCCCGGTCCTCGACCAGGCCTCCTTTTTGTTACACATCCCCAGGAGCAGCCCGTAGCAGCTGTCTAACTCCCAGGTACTTATTTACTGCTAGGGGAACAGGGGGTATCAGGGTGAAAGAAACGCTGCCCATTTGTTTTCGCCTCCATTGGGGATCGAAAGCCTCAGGACTACAAATCCGAAGCGCTGTCTACGCAGCTGTCAGGCCCCTATCCTTGAGATGGTATCAAGAATCATTAAGAGAGCCGGGAAGTGGTAGTGTCACGTGTGAGAGTAGTATGGGGGATAGTTCGATTTAAAGTGTAACTAAATACTAATTTAAGTAATATAGCATTATTACTCAAGGCAATGTAAATTCCACAACTCTCGCCTTATGTTTGTAACTAAGTGTACAATAATACATATTGCAGTAGAGATATTCAGAGAGAATAAGTAAGCTGGAATTCTATTAACTCTTTGGTGAATGAATAATCAATTTTGAAAAATTGTGTGAGCATGGTTCATTCTAACAGGTTCTCACTGTATAGGTATACAGTAAATGTGTGTATATAAGTGTAATAGCCTAAATGTAGTTACTGAATGAGAGCTGTACTCGTAGTGTCCAGTCTTCTCTATAATTTTTGTCATGTGATGTTTAGAAGGTTTTGATGATATTGGCATTCATTACCATTTTATATAATTTCATTACACTTTGCAAAAGGTTATTTTTGTAAGCATTTTTTGAGCCTTTGGTTTAACTTGAATCTGTGGCATGTTGTTCTCAAAGTTATGGAGTTTAAAAGAGCCCTCTCTGTCAATTTTGTCTCTTACTGTCACAATTTTGTATATGGTGATTGTATCACCTATTTTATTTTATCTTGTGTCTCATAGTTTTGACATGTTTAATGCCTCCAATCTTTGCTCAAAGCTTTGAGCAAAGAGTCTCTTGTTTTGGGGTGATCAGCATACACCATAACACTCTAGAGGTATTAGCAGGTACATATTGCAGCCACCAGCTGCTATCCCCAGGCTTCACTTTGTGATGCCACTCATCAACACTATTCCAGCTATTTCTATTTTTGTGTTTTCTTGTGTTTTGCCCTCTTGCCCTCTTGTGTTTTCACTCCCAACTTTACCGACTACTGTTTTTCCTTGGCAATAAATTCCTGAATGTACTAATATGCATCGATTCTTAGGCACCACTTGGAGGGGATACATTATGAAGATGTCCAGATTTGGTGGTTTCACTGGATTTAAATTCATTTTTTATGTTTATTATTTTATATTTTTCTTAAAACTTTTCTATATTTTACAGCCAAGAATTTGAGTGCACTAGAATGACTGAAACTTTAGCCTCGTATGGTGACAACACCAGATTAAGTGTGAGGCTGGGAAGAGCACTGCTGCCTGGCGAACAAAGAGGGAAAGTTTACATGCTTGAGCCAGACAATATTGATGATGTAGGTACAACTTGGGTTTAATCTTTCTAATATTTTTTACCACATAGTTTAGTTTATATTTAGCAAGTCTTACAAGATTTTGAAAAATTTGTGGCAGTTGTGAAAAGTATCATTTCTGAACATTTTGTGTGTGGTCCCTCCTGCCCTCCTACTCCAAAGGGAGGCCTGGAGAGATTCAACCCCCCCCCCCCCCCCCCCCCCCACCCCACCCCACTGGAGCAAGAATGTGTATGGATGCATCACATACTTTGAGCAAATGCCACCTGGGAGTTTGTCTTGTCATATTTGCTGGCCAAGTGGCATTTGGCAATAAACTATGCCATGGTCTTTGATGCAGTGGGAAATTAACAAAATGCTGATGTAATATACTGTACACAGATTTTGCAAAAGCTTTTGACAAATGTGACTAGTGCTATTGTGCACAAAATGTGCACATAATGAATTACTGGCAAAGTAGGGAGATGGATCTTTAATTTTCTAATGAACAAAACCCAGAGTGTAATAGTGAACAAAGTAAAATCTAGATCATCAGCAGTGAAAAGGTTGATCCTTCAAGGTGCCGTACTTCCTCCGATACTCTTTCCTCATCCTCTTATCAGATATAGACGAAGATACAAACTACTGTATAATATTGTATCTTGCTTTGCAGATGACATTAGAATTTTCATGAGAGTTCTGTATACAATATAGAGGACACAGCAAACCTTCAATTTAATGTTAATCAGGTCTTTCAGTGCACCACAGAAAATATGATGTTTAATAAGTAAAGGTTCCAGCTTCTGCACTATTGAAATGACAAATATAAAAAAAGCAGAAATCACACATAAAACAGTCAAACCACAGTGTTGGAAGACCTTACTTTTAAAAAACACAATAAAGTAGCTGTCATGACATCATTAAGAGAAAACTAGATAGTTTTCTTCAAGACGTACCGGACCAACTGCGCAGTACCAGTACTGGATACGTGGCCTGCGGGTCATTCCAAGCAACAGCCTGTTGGACCAAGTAGGCCATTCCAAGCAACAGTAGTCTGATGGACCAAGCTCTCACAAGTCAAGCCTGGGCCAGGCTTGGGGAGTAGAGGAACTTCCAGAACTCCATCAGAGTAAGGTAAGGTATGATCAAGATTATGCATAATTGATTTCATCAGAGATCCACTGGGGATGTAAGGGCCTGGCAGTAATACTGCATGCCAGACAGGTACTAAGGACAGGTACTACTGTATGCTCTCAGGTACTAAGGATGCTCGCCAAAAAACCCTTAACCACCAACAGCCCCACTACCTGTGTTGCAAAATGATGCCATTTTGATGCCGTATAAACAAATGCACAAGCCTCTAGTGAACCCCACACAGCCTAATGAACACCCCAAATAAGGGTCTAAACAGTTGTCAGAACACCCCAGAAACACCTGGGGTAAGACACACCACCCTGGTGGCCTAGCCTCGAAAAGGCGAACCCCCAAATACACCAGCGAATCAACTGTCAGTGCAAGGGCAGTGCTCTAGTGAACACCCAAGAAAGAAGTAATCACTGGGCACATGTAGTTCGAAACACACAAACCCATGTCCACACAACAAAACTCGGCAGAAAACATGTACATGAAGCAATTCTATAATGGAATGATGAACTAGGAAAAAAAGGCATCCCAAAGGATGAGTTCTAGGATGGCCAGTACTTAGCTCAGAAGCTCTGGGACTTGCTGCAAGATGATTCAACAGAGGAGCTCTACAGTGTTGCTCTTGGCTATGCATCAGTGAATGAACTGAGATGGGGGACGGGGGGGCCTGTTCTGAGCATCAGGCCACCTGGTGATGTCATTCAGTATTTTAGGTTTCAGCTAGTTTTGCTTATTTTATCTTGTTTTTGAGTTATTTGGCATTTCAGTCGTTTTGAATCTTGGGAGCCCAGTAATTGTCTGCAAAACTTTGCTGACTTTCTGGATGCTTTCCTGGTAAAATGGTGGAATGTCATTTGCTCCCTGTGCCTCATGTGAAAGAGCCAGGTTTTGGCTCTGGTCCCTGGTAGGCCAAATGAACTTGTGCAACAGATGTGATGGGTATCTTGGAACAATCTCAGCGAGATAGCTTTCTGGGGAAGCTACCAAGGAGATCTGGAGGCTCCCTGGAGCTATACTGGGCTGATGTGCATATATTGGACCGTGACAACAGTCAATCGATGGAGTTCTAGGCCTACCGGAGACCAGAGCCAGAACCTGGCTCCCTCAAGAAGAAGCACGAGGAGCAATGGCCTAAAGACACCCCCGTGCAATTGGAAGCAGTCTTTGTCTGCCATCTACCAGGTCAGGCACCCAGAAATGTAGGAATTCCAAAACAAACTACTGTTGGTCTAAAAGTGCAAACTGAAAGCCGAACTAGCAAGCCCCTGTCCCCCCTCCCCGGGAGGGGGGACAGGGGGTCCCTGACCTCCCTGCCTGTTACACTCCTCAGTTCAGAGGCTGAATATCATATATAAAATGTGAAAAAAAAAACACCGACCAGAGGGAGGGAGGGAGGGATGCCGGGGAGCCTCCAGGTCACAACTGGAAATGGCATTTCATTACATTCAACGCTGGTTTTCTGTGGAGAGCCCCTTCGACTCCCCGGAGCTACTTAACCAAAAATAAAGAAGAAAAAGGGACTTACCTGGGAGACGGCCGTCACTTACTCCAGGCTACACACGCCCGTGAAGGGCCAGGAACATTAACGAGGTACCATGCTGCCAGAACCTTGTTCGACCTCCAAAAGACCCGTGCCCGAATGTCAGCCCAGGACATATTACCAAAAACAGCAGCCAAAGCCACGAACTTACGAACATCATAGGCACGGGGATAGACCGCAGGCTGGCTGGACCTACTAATCCTGCGGACGACCTGGGAGACCCGCACCCTGGAACAGAGAAGAACAGAAATCGGGTCCACGCAAAGCGCGTCCCCTGCCACAAAGTCTGTGGCGTGCCAATAACAGCAAAGAGCCGCAACCAGATACGAAACATGATGCACCCCGTAGCCGAACCAACCAAGCATCAACAACCCAAAGTCCCTTTCATAAAGCAGCAGACTCATTCTTTGCCAAAAATGGAGGAGACGGCTGCAAACTAACGAAACAACGACCAGGACCGAAAGAGCAGAAACCCCTGCGCCAGAGGAGAGTACGAAGCTCCCCGACCTGACCCGATCCTCAGAGGCCAATACCAACAAGGAGGAGCCTTAGAAAATCAGCCCAGAACCGAGGGGGGCCACCACAAACCGAGGAGAAGAGAGAAAAGAGAGCACCAGGTCCAACGGTCAATGGGTATAAATTGGATATGAAAACGTAAGAATGAAAGTAACTACAGAAGGCCTATTGGCCCATATTTTCTCTTGCTGCTTCTTTGTTGGTTCGGGGTCTTGAAGTGGGAAGAATATAGTTATGCATTAATTTGCTATTGATTGCTGGTGTTGACTTTTTGATGTGTAGGGCCTCGCTGATGTCGAGTCTCCTGCTATCGTTCTATCTATCGATGATTTCTGTGTTGCCTGTTAAGATTTCTTTGATGATGGTCTGGTTGTGAGAAGAGATTATATGTTCCTTGATGGAGCCCTGTTGTTTATGCACAGCAGTTTATCAATACATACATACATACACACACACTATATATACTTTGAACCCAATTATGCCCAACCCAGGACGGTGAGGGTGACACATGTGCTCCTCTTATTTGTCGGGCTCACAGTTGCCAGCAAATAGCTGCCAGACAATTTCAAAGGGAGAGAAGGATTTTGGACTTTGAGATGACTAGATAGTTTTCACTCAATTTACAAGAGTGAACAATGATTTTTGACTCGGTCAGCCGTAATCAAAGTTAAAAGCACTCATATGTTCAGATCACATTTAGATCCCCTCTCATACCTCAAGTTGAAAACTACTATAGGTAAACCTGTGTCTTTTTAGTTTTTACACTCAGCTCTTGCATCCTTATTTTTATAAATTGTACTGTGAAATGTTTTTATTCAGTACAAAATATTAGATAAACCAAATCTTAAATTTAATGTGCAAGTTCCCAAAATAAAATAATGCTCATTGGTTCTGTTTTCCAGCCTGCTCGATTCCTCATAGATTGGGTTATATGCAAGGGTGACACTGTTGCCAATGCCAAGAAGGCCATCATAAAAGAAGTAAATACACGATGTAACATGACTCTTGTCCCAGAAAATGTGAGAATGCGGAAAAAGAGTTGGAAGAACCCCCAGACAATATACCTCGACAATCAAAAGTTTGACGACGACATCAATTTGTACTCAAACTGGGAAATGTTCCTCCAGGTAAGCAATGAAATAGGATACTTTGTTTTTATGACTGTTAAGGGTTTTTATACAGTAAATACTTAACAATTGGTATTCATGTTATTTGTTGAATTGTTTGCTAGAATGAATATTATATTTAATGTGCTGTAATCATAGAGTAGGAGTGCAAATGTTATAGCATAGAGTGGGAAGTTAATTTGTCAAAGAACAAAGTGTAAATACTGTACTGAATAAGAAGTTTTAAATTGAAATATGCAAAATAATGATCATCTTGTAAAGGCAATTGAAGGAAACATGTCAGTGAAACATGGACATGTTGTGTTATAAGCAATACTGTATTTAAATAAGACAGAACAAATTATATAATAATTGTTAAAGTACTGAGATTTCATGAATAATTTATTAAAATACATGAATAAATTTTATCTTGGAAGGCTGAAACATTTGTCAGGTAATGATTACTAATAATAATGAACAGTTTCAGGGAAATACAATGATTTGTTTAAGATCTCTTAAGGTTATACACATCCATCCTGGACAGTCACATCATTGTTGTAATGGGTTTTGATGTCTCAACACGATAATTGGTTTAAAAAATACTGTATTTGAAACTGTCTGAATATAGCTTGAACTGCTGTAGATGGGAATGGAGGATTCATGCCTCATTGTGATTGTCTTAAACTACACTTTTCTTGAAATCTTTTTAATATTCAATACTAACTTGATAAAAGATGTGAAAACCCCCTCTACAATGTTCTTGGTTGCATCAGAATAGTATAAATGTTGTGTATTAGAACAAGAGGAACATGTATGATAAAGAATGAAAGAAATCATAACTAATAATTATTTCTTAAATCATCATTATTACCATTTTTCCTCTGGTGGTGTGTGACAGATTTGTAATAAATTTGTTATTTTGAATAATGGTTATGTACTGTACCAGTTTTGTTTTGTAATTGTTATTTTGTCATCAAAATTTTACTAGATTATAGAGGGACCAGAGACTAGAACAAGCAGCACTGAAGAATTAGCAATTTTTGTGAAGAGATGGAGACCATCAACCTATACTACTGACCGGCTCACTGAGATCATTATACCTAGGTCAACTGTTGATGGCCTTAAGGAAAAGGTAAGGCTTCCCTAGTTGAGAAATACTGTACTTCTACTGAAATACAAGTTTAGTAATTATATTGATCTTACTTAATAACCTTGCTATTAACCAAAAACATTTATTGAGGCTGCTATTAGTACTAACAGCCTCAACATGACCTTCCTTGGTTTGTTGTTTGTACTTTGTCAGTACTCCAGACTCATCTTGAATGAGTGTGAAGAGGTGTCTGAGTAGTTTGTGAAACTAGTTTATGCCAGGAAGATATCGTGCTCGATACGTAACTTTGGTGTTTAGTGCTATTACGTTGCATTACATCTGGTTATTTGTATTTTACATTCATACATGTTGTGCATGAACACAATCACTGGAATCACATGGGGAAGAGTTATCTTACAATACATATAAACTTTACTCATTTATGAACACATGTTGGCAGTTATTACACTCCTGTAATTTGTGAAGGTCTTCTTAGAACATTGTACAGTCCTTTGCTCTGCATCATCTGCAAACATTGGTATGACAACATTGGTATGACATTATGAGCAACAACAAACTGAATGACTGAATCTTAAAGAACCCTACTTGCTACATCTCTCTAGCCAGTCATCTCTCATACTGTGACCTTGTTTACTGTCTGGCAGGCATTCCTTTACCCAGTTGTGTGTGTTTCATGTTATCCCACCTTCCCTGGTCTTTCCAGCTTATACACCAGCATTTTGTGAAGTCAATTATCAAATGCTTTTAGAGTTCCTAGGAAAAATTTAGTCTACTCTGCCTCCTCTCTTATGTATTGGTGACCACATATTCTACACAACTTGTCCCTCTACAACCATTGGTCACACTTTCAGTGCTTCAATATCACTATTCCCATTCCTTATAGTCTCACTATATGACACAACCCATCTATTTATGTGATTATATACAGATATAAAATTTAGTACCATTTAACTTCTGTATATATATATTTATATTTTCTGTTTTTATTACAGTTGTCTGAAATATCTGGAATAGAAGCAGAGAATATTGAAGTTGCCAAGGGCAAAGGAACATTTCCATCTGATATGTCTGTTATTGATATAACCAATGACCTAGATTGGGCTCCTCGCAGTGGCCCGTTGGACCAGCGGCCATTTTACATTCTAGATGATGGTGCTATGATTTATTACAGGTAATTTTTTTTTTTTAAGTTTTTAAAAAAAACTTTGTACCTCCATAGTCATCCACATTTATTCTAAAACATTTGATGTTTTAACAGTTGTGTAGTATTAGAATAATAAATGTTAGATACAACTTGTGCAGTAATCAGAAGAAATCTTCAAGCACATTACATTTATCCTAAGCACATATCCACTCTAGTAATCATCCACTACTTCATAAGACAACACACTTCGCAATCAAATACTGTACAATGAAATGGAATGTGAATATTATTGTATAATATTAATATGATCCGGTTTTCTTTGCATCTTAGGGATAAGACTGAAAAGCTGAAGGAACTATTGGAAGATGAACGTCGGGAGCTTGTGAACACTGAGAACCGCCGCCTCAACCGTGAACAGCAGTACACCTGTCCAAGTTCCTCAACTTCTACCTATAGTACTCTAAGATCCAAAGAAAAGGGACTCAAAATTTATCTAAATCATGAAGATTAAATATGGATAAAAACTTGATAAATGGCTGTATATGTTATGATTCCTCTGGAGTCAGAATAGTAGCAGTTTTTTGGTGATAATGGTACAACAAAATACTGCCATTATGATCAGTGAAAAAAATAAAAAGAGACTGCTTTTGGATGTTCAGTTTCTGTACCAGTGCCTAAACCTTTACTGTAAGTCACTACAATACACTGGAAGGTCATGGTGTCAGGCATGTTTAATTTAAACAATATTATATGCCCGGTGATTTATTTAAAACAAATAAAAGGTAGAGATAGTACTGTACAACGTTGACGTTCATGATTTGACTTAAAAATTATATATCAAGAAAATTTCTGAATAAAGTTTATTTAGAAAATACTGTAGTAATAAATTTCTGTATATAAGTTTTAACTAAAGTGACTGTATTACAAAGGAAAATGTAAGATACATCATCCAAGCCTAATGACCCACTTTGTGTTTATAACCTTCTTTTTTTTTTTTTTCCACAAACCACCTCGGTACTGCACAGGAAACATAGACTCGTTCTCAAATAAAAACCATTTGGTATACAAATATACAGTAGTCTGAAATACAATATCAAAAGCTAGTGTGTGCAAAATATTTTTAAGTGTCAAGACACTGTAAGAAGAGTGAAAGTTAATTCTGCCTAGTGATGACACCAACCTTACTCCATGTTGCCATTGACACGCCCAACATTAACACGCCCCATCAACAGTATTGTTTGGAATTTTAGCCAAAGATTAAAAATGAATGCATGTTGCCTTTGCTTTTACTTTAAGTACTATTAGAACAAAATTAAAATGTAAGGAATCAATTTCTTCTTTTTGTTATATATACATTTAGAGGAATTAAGTTGGACAAAAATAAAATGAGAAAATAATGGGAAAGTAAATGTGGTGGACTTGGCCGAAGAAAGTTAGGCATCCATTGAAATACTAGAAGACCTCAAGGATGTAATCCCTGTGAGCACAGGCTGCAGTGTAACTACATAGATTGTTTGGATAGCTTTGTTGAAACCTGAAGGGTTTGGTGCATAATTGCACCAAACATAATCTTTAATTGCAATGCATAATCAACATAATTGAGGCAAAATATCATAAAAATTTAATGTCACCAAAGATGATAATATTTTGGACCAATAATTCATCTTCTGGAAGTTATTTATGATTTTTGTTTACGGGTCTACATAGTTTACCAGAAATTATTTTACAAAATGTTCATAAAAAATATAGCAGTACAAAATAAATCATTGGCAAAGGCTTTACAAACACTGATGGTACAGAGATATATTTTAGCTTTCTGCTTAAGCAAAATTATCTTCATGTTTTTGTTTTAAGCATACATTAATGAAGGTAAGTAAATATATATATATTTTACTTGGATGCAGCTGATATCTTGGAGCAAATTAGTTTGTGCACAGAATTGAAGGTAAAACTAAACAATGTTAAAAAAAATCATGTATAAATATATACACAAATAAAGTATAGGTTTTGAGATTAAATTTAGCTATGCTCATTAAGTTTCATAGTAAAAACCTCCTGTTCATTCAAAATCCATCATGTATATTGCACTGAAGAACATTTTCATGCAATAATTAACTTAGCAGATAATGATACTGTACTGTTAAATTACATTATCCTCACTCCTCAAATAAACTAAATGAAAATCTGCCTTACTTTAGCTCGAACTCGAGACCATTTTTGTATCGTTTCATGTTGTCATTTATGCTCATCACCTCACTGATGAACTTGTATAAAGTTGCATGTATTTTTGGCATTGTCTTGTGGTAATATGTGCATGTTCCTTGTGTGAGCAAAAAAAAAATAACAAAAACAGCTGGAACTGTAATGATGTTGTGTATGAATTGTGGGGTTACTGTTAATTACTTGGGGCAC
This sequence comes from Procambarus clarkii, assembly GCF_040958095.1. Taxonomy (NCBI): domain Eukaryota; kingdom Metazoa; phylum Arthropoda; class Malacostraca; order Decapoda; family Cambaridae; genus Procambarus; species Procambarus clarkii. Next base: position 45,649,404 of record NC_091150.1, on the reverse strand, counting down.
CACTCTACTGCCCAGTGTGTGATAGACCTGCCTTGTCTTGAGCAGCAGGCACCTTGTACAGTAATTTACTTTTTTGAATTCTGTAAATAGTTGCCAGAGATATAAATCCCATTTTTCATAACCATATTTAATTGGTGTTTTTCACCTTTAAAGAATTGTGAAATATTGGGAGTCACACACTCCCTCCTCATTAAGCCGACACCTTGTATCATACTTGCATTTTATCATGTTATATATGATCCTGTGCATACTATGGTTTTTACAATTTTTAATGTATTCTGTTATTTTCCCAACACTTTTCTCATGTCGTATACCTATGTACTGTATTTTTTGTAAATAAATTTATTATTATAATTGAAGAGGGAGTCGACAGGAAATATTTTTTGTATTACCTATGACGATGCAAGGAATACACATTTGTGCATCCTTTTATTAATAACTGTAAGTCATGTCTTCAAGAACCTAGTCTATGTTCACATATTTGTTGGAACTGTCATAGTCTCTTGTATATTTTGTGCATATGTTAACGTTTATTTATTATTTCGAATGTTTATCAATTGGAGAGATACTATACAATGAAGCTTACTTTAGTAATACAGAATAATTAAAACAAACTTGATTGAAGAAGTCTTTTTATTTGTGATGTAAAATAATTCCTGTGGGTTAACAGTAGGTAATGATTAAAAAAAAGTTTTTTCACTTGTCATATTTATTTCTCGTGTAACAATAAAAAAAAAATTGAACCACTTGGATCAGCAGTATTAATGTCAAGTACCTATTAAGCCCAGTCCTTGAGGGTAGCCTGGGAATTACCACATTTTCTGTGGAGAGCCCCTTCAGCTCCACGGAGCTATACCGGGCTGATGTGTATATATTAGACTGTGACAACAGTCAATCGAAGGAGTTCTAGGCCTACCGGAGACCACAGCCAGAACCTGGCCCCCCTCAAGAGAGGCACGAGGGGCAATGGACTAAAGACATCCCCGTGTAATTGGAAGCAGTCTGTCTACCAGGTCAGGCACCCAGAAAGATAGGAATTCCAAAACAAACTACTGCTGATCAAATGAATTGCAAACCGACAGCTGAACTAGCAACAGAACTCCAATCAAAACCAAGGAAACAAGTATGACATCACCACAAACGCCACTCATTCTGCACAACCCTCCCTCCCTGGGAGGGGGACGGGGGTCCCAGACCTTCACACCAGCAACTCTTCTCAGTTCAAGAGGCTGTTGTGTTGGTGACGGTCGATTGTTCTGGCCCCACTCTTTGCGCAGTGCGGTGTTGTTGCTCTGTTTTGATGGTGTGTGAGCCAGACATAACACAAGAGTACTGGGACTGCATGCACCTAGGGTCGCCTTCCCTAGGTGCCCTGCAAGTACTGCCTTTACGGCTAAAGGGTTATCTTCCATGAGCCATTCAGCAGCAGCTACCTCCGTGTGGTTCTGTCGCTGCTCGGTGATTGCCCCCCCCCCCCCTTGGGGGTTCAGCTGGGGTGGTTCTTGCTCCTGTTTTCCCTTGGGTTAGGAGGTAGTTTCGTCGCTGGCTGGGGCGCGAGGTACTGTGCAGCTGTCTGATATACGCATAGCGACCGATTCTATTCTGGAGACGTGCTTTTGCAGGGTTTTTGTTTTGCCTGGTGGGGGGTTTGCCAAGTGTGGCGGTAGGTTTTTGGTGGCCCTCCACCAGGTCCCAGTGCGTGCACACGTTGGTTCGGCTTTTAGATTGTTTGCTTGGTAGCTCTAGGATAACGGTTAGCAGTACCTCGCCTGGGCTTCCCTTAGCAGTCAGCCTAAGGGCCCCTGGAAACCCCCAATTGGGGCTCAGTGGTCTAATGTAGAAGACCTCTGAGTTCCACCTCGCCTTGTGCGAGTTTGAGGGTTGCTCTGTCCCTGTTTTGGGGTGACACTCACCATCTGCCTCTGCCTTGCTGCTTTTTGGGGTCAGTGACACCTATGACCCAGAGTACTGTACTCACCTAATTATGCTTGCGAGGGTTGAGCTTTGGCTCTTTGGTCCCGCCTCTCAACTGTCAATCAACTGGTGTACAGATTCCTGAGCCTACTGGGCTCTATCATATCTACATTCGAAACTGTGTATGGAGTCAGCCTCCACCACATCACTTCCTAGTGCATTCCATTTATTAACTACTCTGACACTGAAAAAATTCTTTCTAACATCAATGTGGCTCATCTGGGTACTAAGTTTCCACCTGTGTCCCCTTGTTCATGTCCCACCTGTGCTAAAGAGTTTGTCTTTGTCCACCCTGTCAATTCTTCTGAGAATGTTGTAGGTGGTTATCATGTCTCCCCTTACTCTTTGTTTCCCAGGGATGTGAGGTTCAGCTCCTTTAGCCTTTCCTCGTAGCTCATTCCTCTCAGTTCCGGGACGAGCCTGGTGGCATACCGCTGAATCTTCTCTAACTTTGTCTTGTGTTTCACTAGGTATGGACTCCAGGATTGGTCTTACATAAGTGGTATACAGGGTTCTGAAAGATTCCGTACACAAGTTTCTAAAGGCAGTTCTTATGTTAGCCAGTCTAGCATATGCCACTGATGATATTCTTTTGATGTGGGCCTCTGGGGACAGGTTCTGTGTGATATCAACCCCCAAATCTCTCTCTCTATTTGACTTGCAGGATTTCACCTCCTAGATGGTATCTTGTATTCAGCCTTCTGCTCCCTTTGCCTAATTTCATTACTTTACACTTTCCTGAGTTGAACTTTAGCAGCCATTTTCTAGACCATTCCTCCATTGTTGTTGTTGTTTAAGATTCGCTACCTGGAACAAAAAATTTCAAGTAGCACGGGCTTTGGTGAGCCCGTAGTGGACTAAGTCATTCCTCCAGTTTGTCCAGGTCGTCCTATAGTCTCTGTCTATCTTCATCTGGTTTGATTCTTCTCATAATTTTTGCATCATCAGCAAACATTGAGAGGAATGAGTCTATACCCTCTGGAAGGTCGTTTACATATACTAGAAACAGGATGGGTCCAAGTACAGAGCCCTGTGGGACTCCGCTGGTGACATCTCGCCCCTCTGATGCCTCCGTCCCTTACCGTTACTTGCTGTTTCCTATTGCTTAGATACTCTCTTATTCACTGGAGCACCTTACCTTTTACTCCTGCCTGCTGCTCCAACTTTTGTAACAGCCTTTTGTGAGGTACTGTGTCAAAGGCTTTCTGACAGTCCAAGAAAATGCAGTCTGCCCATCCTTCATTTTCCTGCCTAATTTGTGTTGCTTGGTCATAGAATTCTATTAGGCCTGTGAGGCACGATTTACCATCCCTGAACCCATGCTGGAGGTGTGTTACAAAGCTGTTTCCCTATAGTGAAAATTAGCTAGTGTCACTAGCTAATTTTCTATTATTATTGTAACGTACGGTTATGTTACGTTGTTGGGTAGATTAGATGTACAGTGTTTAGTGAGTTTCATATTTATTTAGTAGTCCTGGATACAGCAGTGTCGTAGACGTTGAGACGGAGCTTGGAGCAGAGCAGAGAGACGAGTGTGGCCGGAGTCGCGGAGCTCCGAGAGCGTTGTAGCTCGATGCGGTCCTAGTCTGCTGCCTGTTCTGTGTTGAAGCTGTAGCGTCTTGGAGACAATTAGAACTGCCTATGCCAAGTGCTACATTCTTGACTGAAAATTGTACTGTTTGCTATTCCTCATATCGCTCGCTTATATGGTGACTACACCTCAGCTTCCTCCAACAAGATGAGAAGAGTATTACCTGTAATTGGGGAAAGGATTGTAGCTTCTGTAATTAGTGCTAATTAGTTATGCTATTAAGATAATGAGATAATGGAGCGAGTATAAGATTAACTCGCTACATTATTATTATTATTATTATTATTTATTGTTGTATATTGTATATTAATATACAACATACTGAGCTAAATAGATACCATCTTTGGCTAACCGCCAACAAACTCACCCTCAACATTGACAAAACTTTCTATATTCTGTTTGGCAATAAATCCTCTAATCAAATAAATCTCAGAATAAACAATACCCAAATTTGTAACAAAATAGATGGCAAATTCCTTGGCGTTCTCATTGACCACAAGCTGAATTTCCAGGGACACATTCTAAATATATAAAAAAAAGTTTCAAAAACTGTTGGCATTCTTTCTAAAATCAGATATTATGTACCTCGCCCTGCCCTGGTGACGCTCTATTACTCCCTCATCTATCCTTATCTCAACTATGATATTTGTGCTTGGGGTTCTACTACCCAAAATCATTTACGTTCTCTAATTACTCTACACAAAGCTGCTATTAGGACAATATCCAACTCTAGCCCCAGACATCACTCGGTATCCCTTCTCAAATCTCTGAATATGTTAGATATTAAGTCACTTCACATCCTCTTATGTGTATTATACATATATAAAACGCTGAACTGTAATGCCAATCCTGACCTCAAAAGCTTCATTGAAGGTTGTAACAGAACCCATGAGCACCACACCAGAAACAAATACAATTTTGATATTCCAAGAGTACGACTTAATCAAACTAGAAATGCTCTACAAATCAAGGGACCCAGAATGTGGAATGACCTTCCCAATCATGTTAAAGACTGTACCTCTCTCAACCAGTTTAAGATAAAAACTAAGTACTACCTAATAAATTCCCTGTAGCCTACCTTACCCCTATATTGTCAACCCATGTCTGTTTTCTTAAACAACGCTGTTTGTCGACCTAATTGTATTTGTGCTGCTTTTTCAGCCATGTTCCCCCCTTTTTTATTTTTATTTTTATTTGTTCTCAACACATTTTATTCTTTATACTCAATTAGTATTAAGTTTTAGTCTTTAATGTTTTTCCTGCCCGAAACGCTTTGCGTAATAGTGGCTTTAGGCATTGTATGTACTAGCTCTATCTATAAATCTATCAATTTTTGTAAAATTTCTTGTATGTATGTACCTTACCTGAATAAACATTTATTTATTTATTTATTATATTTATTATTATTATTATTATTATTATTATTATTATTATTATTATTATTATTATTATTATTATTATTATTATTATTATTATTATTATTATTATTATTATTATTATTATTATTATTATTATTATTATTATTATTATTATGAATGTTGTCGTTATTGTTATTATTATTGCTAACTAAAGCCATCATTAAATATTTTGTGTAATAGTTTTGGAAGAAGTTACGGTGTGGAGGTTTTGTAAGGTGTGAGGACGGCCGCCGGGAGGTAAACAGTGAGCAGCTGGCCAGGAGCATCCTAGCTACGGTACACTCACCGTTGGTAACCTCTGCTACGGTACACTCACGGTTGGTAACCTCTGCTACGGTACACTCACGGTTGGTAACCTCTGCTACGGTACACTCACGGTTGGTAACCTCTGCTACGGTACACTCACGGTTGGTAACCTCTGCTACGGTACACTCACTGTTGGTAACCTCTGCTACGGTACACTCACGGTTGGTAACTTCTGCTACAGTACACTCACGGTTGGTAACCTCTGCTACGGTACACTCACGGTTGGTAACAAGTTACGGTACACTCACGGCTGGTAACCTCTGCTACGGTACACTCACGGTTGGTAATCTCTACTACGGTACACTCACGGATGGTAACCAGCTACGGTACAGTCACAGATGGTAACCAGCTACGGTACAGTCACGGATGGTAACCAGCTACGGTACAGTCACGGATGGTAACCAGCTACGGTACAGTCACGGATGGTAACCAGCTACGGTACAGTCACGGATGGTAACCAGCTACGGTACAGTCACGGATGGTAACCAGCTACGGTACAGTCACGGATGGTAACCAGCTACGGTACAGTCACGGATGGTAACCAGCTACGGTACAGTCACGGATGGTAACCAGCTACGGTACAGTCACGGATGGTAACCAGCTACGGTACAGTCACGGATGGTAACCAGCTACGGTACAGTCACGGATGGTAACCAGCTACGGTACAGTCACGGATGGTAACCAGCTACGGTACACTCACGGATGGTAACCAGCTACGGTACACTCACGGATGGTAACCAGCTACGGTACACTCACGGATGGTAACCAGCTACGGTACACTCACGGATGGTAACTAGCTACGGTACACTCACGGATGGTAACCAGCTACGGTACACTCACGGATGGTAACCAGCTACGGTACACTCACGGATGGTAACTAGCTACGGTACACTCACGGATGGTAACCAGTTACGGTACACTCACGGATGGTAACCAGCTACGGTACACTCACGGATGGTAACCAGCTACGGTACACTCACGGATGGTAACTAGCTACGGTACACTCACGGATGGTAACCAGTTACGGTACACTCGGGATGGTAACCTCCCTCAACCTTCCTTCCCCTTGCCTCCCTCAAGCTTGTATCATTACTAAACCCACCAGGGATGAGTAGTAATATTAGTTATCAGTTCTCTGTTTCTTTTTTATATTACCATACTATTTATAAATTTAAGTTCTTTGTATCCAACATTTCTATGTTTTAATATTGTAGACAATTATCCAATTTTCACCCTTTTGTCACACATCTCCCTCATACTATATTTTAATTTGAATATCCTTCTCCATTCTCACTGCGTGCACACTAACATTGACCCTGAGCTAAATCTTGCATCACATATATAATAATATATTTTTACAATAACCACCACATTGATCATCACTACCTTATTACACAGCAAACCTTGCAAAAAAAAAAAAAAAAAAAAAAATAACACTAACCTATCAGTATTCAGTCAAAATATCAGATCATTTTATAAACATTTTGATGATATGGACATTGCTTGACAAGAGCGATGAAATTTCTGTGGGAAGAAAACGTCTGACTAATGAGTTGCGTCTTTGCTGCGTTCGCAACGAAAGGGGTTACTTATAAGCTCGCCCGTGGAGGTCATGACCTTTGTTCGACTTCAACCGTGGCCCGCTCCTCAACCAAAATAACCACCCTCCTCCCGGGATCCACTGCCTCCCCTTGGCTTTTACACGGGATGACTCACAGGCAGGCCCAGGGAGCACTTGTTATAATTAGCTACACCCTATGCTATATGCGGGGGTGCTCTGCCGAAACCCCTAAAGTTTTATGCTATTTAATAGTATGACTAATGCTTACATATGTACAATTGTAATTACCGTTGGTAAATGCATTAATGTAAATTTAGATAAAGCAAAATTTAATTACTAATTATAATTATTTGTAATGGAATTATTAAATCTATTTATTTTAGTTAATAAAATATATTATTACTATTATGGTAATTATTATTATTATAATTATTACTTGTTATAATAATTATTATAATTATTTATTTACTATAATTATTATTATTACTATTATTAAATAAAGTTCCCCACTCAATGCGCGCGTTTTCTTCCATACACAGAAAATAAATGTATTACTAGACACACAATCGTAATTAATTCATTGTGTCCGGGGACAGATCGTAATACAGTTATAATAGCTAGGCACTTTCTCCTGTTGGTTCCCTTCCCTTTACACCAAAGTGGGTTATATAAAATGCATGTAACAGCTCACATCTTGTACATATTCCTTCATAGTCCATGTTTATAAATAAATCTCCACAGCTTCTGCAGTTTTTCATCAATCAATTTGCACACCCCTCTACATTTTCGGAACAGGAATCCGGCAGTTTGTCAAAGGTACCCCTCATTTTTCCTGAGAATTTTTACAAACTATATTTTGAACTGCAGTTAATGTCTTAGTATTTATGGGTTTAGTCAGTCGCATTATCCAAAAGATTATAACCCTATGGGGTGAAAAGGTTTTGTAATGTACGACTATTATGTTATTTGGTTGATTAGATGCACAGAGTTTAATGGTTTTGATATTTATTTAGTATCAAAAGTTGTCCCTTCACTTTCTAGTGTGTGGTCTGGTCAACATAATTCAGCCACGTTATTGTGACTCATCGCTTGCATATTTATTTGTTTATTTATTTATTTATATTTATTTATTTATGCATATACAAGAAGGTACATTAGGAATGTAAGGATACATAAAATGGCAATTACAGTCTTGTAAAGCCACTAGTACGCGCAGCATTTCGGGCAGATTTATTTAGTAGTCTTGGTTACAGCAGTTGGCAGTGTGGTGATGTGTCATAGGAACTTGAGATGAAGCCTAGAGCAGGGCAGAGAGCTGAGTGAGGCCGAGGGTAGAGAGCTCAGATGCAGGGTGAGAGTTGTAGAGCATGGCGCTCTGAATGTGGGCGGAGTCGAGGAGCTGAATGCGGGATGGGAGTGTGGAAGCTCGATGCGCCGGAATCTGGCTGTCTGCTCTGTGTCAAAGCTGAAGTCTCTTGGAATCAGTAGAAACTCGACATGACGAGTGCTACATTGTTGTTGGTGAGGTTGAAGATGTGCGGTATCTCTCAAGCATCTGTAATGAACCACTCTTGAAAGTAGACTGATCATTATTCATTTTGTTGTTTTAGATTCAGCTACTGGGAACAAAAAGTTCCAAGTAGCACGGGCTATACAGTAGTGTGCCCGTAGTGGACTTACCTGGCACTGGAGCAGGGGCTGTATGTGGCAAGTACTGTATCATTATTCTTGTTGTTTTAGATTCAGCTACTCGAAACAAAAAGTTCCAAGTAGTACGGGCTATGGTAAGCCCGAAGTGGACTTAACACCGGCCCCCCTGGGCCGGTGGCTGACTGGATAGCACGCTGGACACGCGATCCTGTGGTCCCGGGTTCGATTCCTGGCGCCGGCGAGAAACAATGGGCAGAGTTTCTTTCACCGTGATGCTCCTGTTACCTAGCAGTAAATAGGTTCCTGGGAGTTAGTCAACTGTCACGGGCTTCTTCCTGGGGCATGTGTGTGTGGTGTGGAGAAAAAAAAAAGTAGTAACAATTGATTGACAGTTGAGAAGCGGGCCGAAAGAGCAGAGCTCAACCCCTGCAAGCACAACTAGGTGAATACACTTTTAATTATATAAATTTCTGAAATTCCACACTATTGAATAATATTATAATATTATTAAATAATAATTTAATAATATTATTCAATAATAATTGAATAATAATAATAATGAATAATAATAATAATGAATAATAATAAGATTGAATAATAATAATATAGCAAAAACCAGAGAAAAAATATTCAGAGACATTGAAATAATTATTTAAAATTATATTCGTGGCAACTCTTACCCCCACAGGGTCACTGGGGGGAATAGTATCGCTGGGTGAGCACTCATCCAGTGATATAAATTGCTCAGCTTCCTTGCTCCATCACAGCTAAAGCATGCCATATACAATTTTTTTCCCGCATGATCAGGGAATGCATTTTAACAATACCAGTATTAGAAAGGAAAAAATTTGTTGGGAATAATCTTTTATGTGCACCACAGGATTATCAAATTAACCTAATAAGCAGTGCATGGCTTAAAGAGGTCTAGCGTTGCATCCCAGTGCCTGGGTGTCCTTCTTGGTTTACTCTTCAGGCCCTAGAAATCCTCCCTTCCAAGTCATTGGGGAGGGGGAATGTTAGTTACATCTGCCTAGAACAGAGGGTGGAGATGCAGGCTGACTGAGAGCCATCCCTCTCCTTTCCCCAAATGAGTGGAGGTGGTGGAGTGAATGAGCTTGCACTAGTTTCAAGAGAGTTAGATCATTTGTTTACATAGTTGAGGGAGTTCTTTTGGCAGTTCTCAAGACTGAAGTTTCTATTGAAGCCAGCCAGAGTTTGTTTTGACTCACTGACTTTCTGGTTGCCTTCCCTAGTTGTGGTATAAATACATAAATAACTGTCACTTCTTCCTGTACCTCTTTAAGGCAAGGTTCTGTCACTGGTCCCCGGTAGGCCTGTAGCAGTTCGTAGTACATGTGACCTAGCACAACGTTGGTACCATTTCAGCATATGATAGCTTCAGGGAGCCACTGGGGCTTGCCCAAAAATTGGCATTTCATTACATTTGATGCTGGTTTTCTTTTTGGTCTTGTTTTGTTATATAATTAGTATATTCCAACTTCAATTATGTGTAATAATGTTCTACATAAATTACTAATAATAGAGTAGAAAGTATTTTATTTGTATGAATTTATTTACTTAATTATATGAAGATTTTTGGGTACTTCATCAGATGACACTGGGCCCACTAATTGTGTGGGTGAAAAATATAATTACTTATTGACCAAACAGGTAGTAGATGTGACAGTTTCATGAAATCTATGTTATATTTTCAGGTTCCTTCTGTTGATGCAGTCAGCCAAAAAATATTAAGAGTTTTAATTACTTCCAAGATGTTTCTAACAAATATTTTGTTAAAGAAAGTCAAATCCAAGTAAGTTGAAATATGGATCGTACATATACAGTATTACCTAATAGAATTTTTTTAATTTTCTATTTTAGTACAGTATTTGTACAGTACTGTACTAGTATTTCTTTCTACTACCATTTATTAGAATAATACAAATTTGAAAATTTTCTAATGGCTACATATACTTTCTGCATTACACATGGGTTATTACTGTTGTGATTAGTTTTATAGCAGTGTTAGACTTTCCTATTTAAATAAATTATATAAACTGTTTACAAAAATAGAAAACATCTGTATGTAAAAGTTAATTCGTGCTCAAGAGTTTAAGTAAAAACTGATCAATTTGTGGTGGTCTCTGGTAAAACTATAGTGAAAGTTTAAAATGACACAATGGCTGTTAACCCTTTGGTATCATTTGTGGACACCTGTTGCAAGGCATGAAACATTGAATTTCATTTGAGTCAACTTTATTTGTATATGATATAACTTAATTTCTGGGGGGAGCCCCATCAGCTTCCCGGAGCTATCCAGGCTGATATTGCTAATATTAGACTTTGGCATCAGTCAGTGTGAAAGAAGGTCATGGGCCTACCGGGAACCATGAGCCAGAACCTGGCCCCCTCAGGTAGGTACGAGGAGCAATAGCCTATAGAAACCCCCCATGTGGTTGGAAGCATTCTATGTCTGCTATCGACCGGGTCAGGCACCTAGAAAGGTAAGCATCCCAAAACAAACCCCCCTATTCTGGTTAAGAAATTGCGACTAAGAGCCGAACTAGTGAACAGAACTCCCCAAACAAAAAAGAGCAAACGAGCATGATGTCGCCGCCGCGCCGTGTTTTGCGCAGCTCCCCCTCCCCGGGAGGAGGAAGGGGAAGCCCCAGACCCATGCACCGACTATCCACAACCTTAGTTCTAAGGCTGATGCACTAGGCAGAAGTCGTGTGCTCTGGCTCCGGATTTTGTCTTCATCTCTGTACCCTTGTGGTGTAGTGGCTGTCTCATAGGGGGTGTGCGAGCCAGGAGTAATTCTTCAGTACTCGGGCTGCATGTGTCTAGGGTTACCTTCCCTAGATGCCCGGTAAGTACTGCCCTTGGGGCTTGGGGCTACCTTCCCCAAGTTCCTTGGGTTCTGCCTCTGTTTGGTCGTTTGCTGCTCGACTTTCAGCTGCAATTTGTGTGCTGAGGTGTTCTGGCTCCCTTCTTTGCCTTAGGGTAAGAGGCAGTTTGCACTGGTAGGGGTGCAGGGTACTGTGCAGCTAGTTTTCACCTATCATGACAGCCGGCTCCGTTCTGCCTGGGTACGTTGTCCTCTTGCGGGGTTTTATTTTTGTTTTCCCTGCCTGGTGGGGGGGGTTGCCTTTGCTTGGTTGCCCCCTATCTGTATATTGTACACTTGTGTATTACTGGTGGTACCCTCTGCTAGGTCCCCACGAGTGTACACGTCCCGGGGGTTCAGTACTTAGAAGGTTATTGGTAGACTTGGGCACCGGTTAGTAGTACTGTACCCTGCATGGGCTTTCCTAAGTGTGTTCCATCTCAGGACCCTGGGAATCTCCACATGGATGCATGGGTCCGATGGATGTGGACTCCACTCGCTTTGTGCAAGTTTGAGGGTTGGTCTGTCCCCTTATCTCAGGGTGACTCATTGTTCGTTTTTGCCTCCATCACACTGCCTCCAGTGACACCTTCGACCCGGAGTCTTGCTAGTTTGGGACTCCGTTACCCAGTTCAATGATGACTATGCGGGTACAGGCAACACAGGCGTTGCAAGTTGGGTTCAGATGGTTAGGTTGTTTGCTACCAGGAAGCCCCGAGGCGGCCCCATTTTGGTTATTGGGAGGCGGGCTTGGGGCGTGTTGGTTGCTTCGATTTTGGTTCCATCCACACCCCTCTTGTCTTTTCCCTGTTGTGGTTCAGTCTGGTCCCTTTTTCCCCCTCTTTCCTGCATCTGGCTCCGAACCGTCTGTGGATTTCAGGGGTCGGGCGGGGTTCAATAGTCTTGAGACTCGGGCAGCTTCGGGGATTGCCCCTTAAAGGGTGACAACAGAGCATTCGAGCCTGTTCCTCCAGCTGTGGCGTATGGGTCTGACCAGTGGGCTCCCTTCCTTGGTGTTTTTTACGGCTGTGCCAGCTTTTTCTTGTGAGATCAAGGCTTTGGAGGGACAGCTTGGCCCCCGGGTCCTGCTGTGGAGGTTCCCGGGGCTGGGGAAGGGTTGACTGCGGGCCTTGGCCCTGTTAGACCCTACTTGGGTTTTTTTGCCCTCGGAGCGGGGCTTGCGGTGACTAAGAGTGGGGTTTTCCTTCTCCCCTCTGCATACGTAGGTTTCGTGTCTGCCCCTCTCTGGGTTCGGTTCCGTGTCTCTTTGTGTCGATCAGTTTTGTCCTTCCTGTCGGTAATTTTCACCGCTTTCTAACCCTTTTTCTTTTGGACATGTATTCTTCTACATCATGTCACAATCATGTTCAAATCGTATGAGGATCCTGCATGACCATTGGTCACGGATGCCAATGGGCCCATATGAGCCACCGTGATTTTGTGCTTAATTCTCAAGGTTCTTGAAGGTTTGAGAAAATCTTTGATACTTAAAATATTATTGGAATGTCTGTTGACTTCCGGTGAGACTTACCTTCAGTCATTTATCGGACTCGTTGGTCCTCTTCTGTACTAGTCATCTTTCGGTACTGTATCTCATTATTTTGTAATCACATCTTCTCTCTGTACTCTGTCTCAACATTTCTATTTGTAACGGTTCTATTATTACATAAAGTATGGTGACAAATAAACACAGACACTAAGATACTATATATATATATTTGGTCGAATATACAGAAGTACACAGGTGATACGTTGGTGTGAGTTGAGCGCACTGAGCGTTGGTACAGTATCTCGCAAGTGTCTGCTCTAGACCACACTTGAAAGTAGACTAGCCAATGTTCGCTACACCGCTGCTTATATTGCTCGGGCAACACCTCACCGTGTTGCCCGGGCAACGCCTCACCTCATTCATCTCCAAAGGTTGACAGGAATATTAACACTATATTTGGAGCGAGTATATTATTGGGATAATCTACTCGCTACATATTCATCGTTAAGTAAACCTTGTAGGCACCCTCCTCGAAAGACAGGTGGTGCAGCTCAGCCCTCTGGCGCATGGGCTGAGGGTGATCATTTTGTTTATGAGCGGTGTAAACATGTGCTAATGTTCTGCGCCCTTTATCGCGGGTTATATGCCACTTTCGCTCATCTTAATCTCTCCAGTCATAGCCCCTCCCCCCCCTAGATACTTGGGGAGTTCTGTTTTTTCTATATGGGGAACATACCTAGTTCTTTTTCCTGCTTATGGGTGTGCGGTAGCTCAGAGTGGCACCGCCTCCACCTCTACACTACGAGCCAACTTCTACTGTGCACGCAACTCTGGACATAATCCACTGGCGATGCTCCCGGAATGTTACATGGCTCAGCTGTGTCGTGATATGACAGTGTCTATGCTCTACAGGTGAGGGTGTATGGTCTGGTGACACTTTCAGCCAGGCGCTGGTTCTCAATTTTTGGATGAGTGTTGGGTATTGCTTGTAGTGTTTTGCTTGGCCAATTTGCGTGCATCTTATCATGACCTTACTATGTGCTTATATCAATGCTATCTGAACACTCATTCCTTGACTCAGTCAAGGAATAGGTACTATCTGGACACTCATTCGTTGACTTAGTCCATGCCCTCTGGACCCTCATTCATTGACTGTCGTTCAGTGCCTGCCTGCACCCTTATATATACATTGGAGTGTGTTTGTATATATACTTGATCGTGTATATTCTGTTACCACTTGCTTCCTAGGTCTTGTTATTTCATCATGTTGATTATACTCTCTAACTACTGGTTCTTGGACTATATTTAGGGTCTTTTCATTGCATGTTTCCGTATTTCCTACCTCTGTACTACACATTGTTGTGTATCTTAGTATGTGCTTCTTGGCTATACTAGTGTTGGTGCTAGGTTGGACTGTGTACATGTTCAGTTCCCTGGGATTAGACAGCCCCAGTGTTCAGTTATGAAACTGAGTTCTTTCATCTTCTTGTATGTCCCTACCAGCTTCTGTGTTACAATGTCTACTGGTGGATGTGAATTTCCAATCACCTTCTCCTGCCCCTACAGTTCCTTTTCGTTGGGACGGGGAGCTAGAATTACGGGCCTGGCTACTGCCTTTTCTTTGTGTTCTTTTTCCAGACAGTACATTTTTTTATTTAGTGCAGTACACGTCCTGGATAGTTCTCCTCATCTATTACTCAGCGACACGTGCGTCGTTCTCCCCTGCTGGGGCTGATTGCAGTGTCGCTGTTTTTCGCTTCGCGTGTCGGCTCGTGGTGCTCGCTTCCTCGTTAGCCTCTGCCTGGGCCCTGGCTTAGATTTTCATCGCCATTTTGTCCTTGCTGTTTGCGGAGGTCAGCAAGCGGCAGCTTCTCGTTGTCATCTGTTATCGGCCTTGTTGGACCTTCAGGGGTCCCATGGGGGGGATGGTTCCTCCCAGACGGGGCGTGTCTGCTCGCCTGGGTTGGTTCTTTCCTGGCTCGCCGGGTTTGGGTACCTGGTTCCCTGGTAGACGTTTCTTCTGGTTCCTTGCCAGCCTTTGTTTCAGGCGCTGCTTGCTCGGTGTCCGAACCCAGGGGTTTTCCATGGCTCCACCTCTTTCAAATGATCGTTCTGGTCCATAACGGAGCTGGTTCAGTCTTCTCGAATCTTCAAGTCTGGTAATTTTGAGTAGTCTCTCTCACCGTCTATTTAGTGATCAGGTGGCTTCATTGATGGTGTCCCACCTGCGTGCTTCGTCTTGGCAGCGGTATGGGGTTTTGATGGTGGTCCTTCCTTTCTTTTTGTAGGTATCCTGTACTTTTTGTTGGCGTTATCTTTAGGTTATCTTGAGATGATTTCGGGGCTTTAGTGTCCCCGCGGCCCTGTCCTCGACCAGGCCTCCACCCCCGGGAAGCAGCCCGTGACAGCTGACTAACACCCAGGTACCTATTTTACTGCTAGGTAACAGGGGCATAGGGTGAAATAAACTCTGCCCATTGTTTCTCGCCGGCACCCGGGATCAAACCCGGGACCACAGGATCACAAGTCCAGTGTGCTGTCCGCTCGGCCAACCGGCTCCGATGTGGTCTTGTTTTGGGATGCTTACCTTTCTGGGTGCCTGACCCAGTCGACGGCAGACATAGAATGCTTCCAATCACATGGGTTTTTTTCTATAGGCCATTGCTTCTCATGCCTCTCTGAGGGGGGGGGGGGCCAGGTTCTGGCTCGTGATCCCCAGTGGGCCTATGAACTCCTTTCACACTGATACCAAAGTTTAATACAGTATTAGCAATATCAGCCTGAATAGCTCCTGGGAGCCTCCGGGTCTTGCCCAGAAAATGGTGTTTCATTATATTCAAAGCTGGTTTTTTCTCACACTTTACCTAAATTTGTTGACTGCTTTTTTTTTTTATCTTATTAGGAAGGTGATGGTTGCTGTGGAGAGCGTTGTGAGTGGCTATAGGTTCTTAGTCATCAGACCACGACTTGCAGAGAAGTTGGAGTTTATTGCATTTGATCCCTTCAGTAAGTTTCTTAATTTTTGTGGTGGTCTGTGGCAGCAAACCTACTTTCACAAGTTGCATATCACATGTTATGCATAAAGACTTCCTCCGTTAATTTCAGTAAGACATGTTCTAAAATCTAGCAATTAAATTAAACAAAATTATTAGTTAAGTATTTGCAGAAGACATGTTCAAACCTTCCTTCCTTTTGTAATAATAACTCTAGTCATTGAATAGGCTTTATCAGACTTTCTCAGAAGACAGATGAATCAAATTGGCTAGAGGCCTAAGAGAACTGAACATTCTAAGAGAAGCCAAATTAAATTACGATGTTATAATACTTTTTGCATTCTGTAAACAGAGCATATACATTTCCGACAGTGAGGATTACCTGCTAAGGAATTATATAATAGTGATAAAACTCTTGGAATTGTTTTAGGAGAAACCTCTACTACAGATGCCAATTAAAAATTGTTCAGAAAAGCTGATACAAAATATAGAAGAAGGTTTACATGTGAAAGTAAAGTCTTGGTACTTGGGATGCTCACTGTATTACAGCATCAGCTATAGTACAGTGAGCAGCTTTTTACATTTACCAGCTCCACCAAATACATTTTAAACTTTATTTAAGAACATACAATAAATACATTCTTACTAAAATTCGAAGTCAAAGATATAGATAACTAGGGCAAAGTTTAAATATTTCTCACATTTCAAGCCATCCTTACTAACTCCTTACACAACAAATAGCCACACCATAATGCAACAGGTACAACAAGGCTAGTAGGTGGGGCATCAAGAGCTAGACCTCACTTCCCCGTAGTCACTGACAGGTAAGTACCATTCACAAAGATAAAATAATAATGCAACAATTATACAATCACAACATAGCAGCAAATCTCATTAATAAAGAGCTAAACATAGCCACTTCTCAAATTTGCAAAGAGCATTTTGCACAGGCAACATTTCAGAGAAATTTATATTCAAATTCTCAACTTGTAACAAAAGCTGGACTATGAAATTTATACCAGAAACTGAACTTTCAATATACATTCTTTTATGATAGCAGATCTTACTGCTATTACAGTAAGTTTTTATTTTACTGATAAAAAATCTCAGAACCCTCAGCCATAAAATTGGTTAGATACAAATGGTAATTAGATATTTTTGCCAGTGCTGTTATTGCTCTAAATTAACTTTGGGGTTCAGTTCCTGAGCTCATTATGTTCCTCTTAACCTTTTCCACTTCCCCATGGGATGGGTATGTGGTGCATAATAAATTAACACACTAAACTGTTGAATACTGTTGCTAATGTGTTTTCCCCTTATTATTTCAGTTCGTAAAGAGAGTGTTTTTAAGGAGACAAAGAAAATCCGAAGTGCTTGATAAAAAGAACCAGAGTTAATTTACTGATTATGAAAATTCAGCATTTGTATATAATTTCTGTAAAATTTAAAATAAAAATTGTATAATGAAGCTTTTTTTCCATTTCTTAATACAGTACTGAATAGATGGCATGAAATAATGAAGCTAAAACTATTTTTCAGTGAAGCATTGCTACATCCTACTTGCATCCCTAATCATAGTTTGGTAAATTGTATATAAGGTAATAAAGTATATAAATAAAATTATACAATGAGCACAAAATATTTAGCTTAGATCCCACAAGTTTTGTATTTATAGCCAACATGGAACAGAACTTGTTATGAAATGTTATACAGTACAGTACAGTACTTGCCATTGATTTTCCAAGAATTTGATTCATAACTGTCACGAGCAAAAGAAGTCTCGAGTCACAATGGACTTGAGAATGGTCCAGGACGGACCGAAACGTCGTTGTCCCTTCATTTTCTAGTGTGTGGTTTGGTCAACATATTTCGGCCACGTTATTGTGACTCCTTGTCTGCAAGAGAAGTGTAAATACAGCATTCAGCTTATTTTGTCTAGATCAGAAACTCGTACAAAAACTGAAGCATTGGCAAGGAAATAATGTAGCTTTCCTGGACATTTGCAATATGTTTTACTGTAGGCATGTATCGTATGAATGCAACAGTTTGACTATTTTATTCTGTAGAGTTTTTTATGTAATTGTTATCAATGATAAATGTACAGTAGCTTATGCTTAATGGACTTACATCGTGAGGTATAAGTTGTGAATGTTGATATGCATATTACATAGCATAATGCATCCTGTTATAATTGTATGAAGTATAGAAGTGGTCTACACTCCTGTAAATCTGTGTTAGATATAAACAAAAAGAGTAATCAAAATTAAGTGCAAAGGAGGACGGCTATATAGCATTGTATTTATTTCTGTCTTTTCAAAATGCATCTGTTTTTCTGGCTCTAGCTCTAATTTGTCCATGCTTTTCTATCCTTTGCTTATCTGCAGTGCCTGTTAAACATGGAGTTTACTTTGCCTATCTCATCCTCCTCCTTCTTGTGTGAGATAATTTGATCTGTTTGTTCTGTGACAAATAGTGTGTGTTTACCTTAGGCTTGTATCGAGCACCTCTTCCCCTTCCCAAGGTCGAACTACAGTATTGACCCTCGCCAGGATGCAACCCTGCAACAGTTACCTAACTCTTGGGTGCTACTGCTAGGTGAACAGAGGCATTAGATGAAAGGTAACATGCCTAACCATTTCTGTTCCCTGTTTCTGTCTCCATTACATCTACACATTTCTGATAAATAACTTGAAGTGTGAACCATGAATAATGGCTCTGAACCATTATGCATCAGAAAAAATGACTTAAGAGCTGCTATACAGCAAAGTAACACTTTGTGCATATAAATTCAGTTTGTGCTGGTATCAAACATAGTTACAAATATACTAATAAGAGAGCAGTATCTATTCAGTCCATTGATGGGTTATAGCCACACCCACACGCATCCAGCTGAACAGTGTAAAAAAAAGTGTGGGAAGAAGGGAGATCCTCTCAGCTGTCTCACCGGGTGTATCCCATCTCTCGATCGTCCTCGCCCCTCAATCAACAACACTCAGCTAGAAGACTCGAGGAATTAACTGATTAACTTTAGTAACACAATAGAGATTGATTGATTGATGAAGATTAAGCCACGCAAGAGGTGGCACGGGCATGAATAGCCCGTAAGTGGTAATTGTTTTTGGAGTGAATGTATACTGTGTGCTGAGGTCGCATTTAATCGTCAGGCTGCTATCGCGGGGGAGAATACTGCTTGACAGTATTTATGAGGGTGTCCAGCTGCTAGACACCTTTTTTGACCAGAAGAGTGGCAGTGTTGATGGCTTCAGAACAGTTATTGCAAGATTCAGAGAGACTCTTAAAGCTCTTGTAAGGTCGTTGGTTGCTTCACATTCCAGGAGATAGTAATGTAGTGGCTTTTCTGTGAGTGAGTGGCAGAAGATGCATTCCCTCTGTCTGGGTTCACCAATCTCTCAATTGCATCCGTAACCTAGACGTAGTCTATATAACCGAACTGCTATTTCCCTGTGGATTCCTTTTGGGATATTTAACCTGTCTAACTTGGTGGCCTGAAGATGCCATATTGCAGAGGGCGAACCTTCTGCTGCTACTCTGTTGTAGATGGGATTTGTTGAGGTGTGAGAGTTTTTTGGTGATTGTATTATTATGCACTCTAGGCTGAGTTGGATTCTTTTGTGGATCACTGGATGACGAGTTGTTAATTTAGCAGTCTCATCGGCTTTCTCATTTAATGGGATGGGATCCAGTTTAGGGTTGTGGTGAGTCTTTTACCTTTAGCTACTGCTCCAAGATACAAATTGGTGGTAATTATTTCCACGTTGTCGTTTCACTTTTTTTCTTAATGTTTGAATTGCAGCTTTTGAATCTATATGATTGCATTTTGAGTTTTGTGCAATCACATATGTGAATGCCTGTTGTATGGCAAGCAGCTCAGTTTGGGTTGATGATACTGGTCCTCCCAGTGTCCAATATGCCTGGTCGCTGGCCGTACAAAGAGTAGTTCCTGCACACTCATATTCTGTGTCCACCGATCCGTCTGTGAAGATGTGGGTGGCTCCTGCTACTGCAATGCTGCTCATTTGCCATTCTATGATGGGCCTTAGGATTGTTGGATCATAGGCAGACTTTATCACTGGAAAACTTAGCGTGTGCTGAGCGCGCATTTAAATCGTCAGTTCTTACGGTGGCTGCTATCGCGGGGAGGATACTGCTTAACAGTATCCAAAATAGTAAATATATTACTATTTTGAATGTAGGGTCCTCCCACGGTGGGGAACAAGTGTAATTTGGGTGTGGATGATCACCTCCTCAATCAAGAATCATGTTTTGTAATTGTAGTCTGTTTCGGGATTTCTCCGGGTCTGACAGCCCAAGAGTTTCTGTTGTTTTAGCCAAGTCCAACCACCATGTGGATTCAAAATATAATTTATTTAAAAATATTCTAAGCAAAGCACAGGAACGTGGTATACCATACAAATTTAATAGATCGAATACTAATGACCCAAAGTGGATAACAAAGAATTTGAAGAACCTTATAGGTAAAAAAAAAAGAGAGCGTGGTACAAAAGGATTAAGAATGGGAAAGTCAGTTTAGAACGAATTCGTACAACTGGTTAGAAATTTAAAAAAAAAAAGATATAAGAAAAGCAAAAAGAAACTATGAAGTTCGTATAGCAGGGCAAGCAAAGACAAATCCTAAAGGATTTTTCAGTTATATCGAACAAAGATTAGGGAAAGGATAGGTCTATTAAAAACTGAGACAGGTCAAATAACGGATAATGATGAAGAAATGAGTAGTATTTTAAAAAATATTTTATCTGTATTTACTAAGGAGGAACTTAACAATATGCCTTCAGCCGAACAAGTCTATGTGGGTGGGGACGAGGACAAGTTGACTAGTTTAGCAGTTACCAGGGAGGATGTAATTAAACAAATAGTTGAACTCAAACCAAACAAATCTCCAGGGCCGGATGAAGTGCTTGCCAGGGTGCTTAAAGAATGCAAAGAGGAGCTTTGCGAGCCACTGTCTACCATATTTAATAAATCAATAGAGTCAGGCAGAGTCATGGAAGGTTGCTAGTGTGGTTCCAATTTTTAAGAAAGGAAATAGATCACTTGCGTCAAACTATCGGTCAATAAGCCTAACGTCTATTGTGGGAAAGTTACTTGAATCGATAATTGCAAATACAATTCGTCTTCATCTTGAAAAACATAAATTAATAAATAAGTCGCTACATGGTTTTACAAATGGCCGTTCATGTTTAACAAATTTGCTATCTTTTTATTCCAGCATAGTTGAGGCAGTTGATAGTGGTAAGGATTGTGATGTTGTGTACCTTGGGGGTGCTATATTAATCTGGATTAGGGCATGGCTATACCAAAGGAAACAGAGTTAGTATAAATGAAGTCAAGTCAGAGTGGGAAAATGTTGTAAGTGGAGTGCCTCAAGGCTCTGTCCTGGGACCTCTGTTGTTTATAATATATATAAATGATTTAGATTCAGGTTTGAGTAGCAACATTTGCAAATTTGCCGATGATACGAAAATCGGTAGGGAAATTAATTCGGAGGACTCACTCTCACTTCAAGTTGATCTAGATAGGGTTTTGAAATGGTCAAAGGATTGGCAGATGCAGTTTAATGCTGATAAATGTAAAGTTCTGAGGCTAGGTAATGATGATAGAGTTACAAGATACGAGCTAGATGGTGTTGAGATTGCGATGTCGGATTGCGAAAGGGATCTGGGAGTTATGATTAGTAAGATTTTAAAACCAAAGGATCAATGCATGAATGTTCGTAATAAGGCGAATAGGACACTGGGATTTATTAATCGAAGCGTTAGTAACAAGACACCTGGTGCTGTTCTTCAGCTATATCTTGCTCTGGTTAGGCCCCATTTAGATTATGCAGTTCAGTTTTGGTCGCCGTATTATAGAATGGATATAAATTCACTTGAACGTATCCAGCGTAGGATGACTAAATTAATTCCCCAAATTAGAAATCTTTCATATGAAGAAAGATTAACAAAGCTTAAATTGCATTCACTGAAAAGGCGAAGAGTTAGGTGTGACATGATAGAGGTTTACAAGTGGATGAATGGACGTAACAATGGGATATTACTAGGGTATTAAAAGTATCAATACAAGACAGAACACGAAACAATGGGTATAAATTGGATAAATTTAGATTTAAGAAAGACTTGGGTAAATACTGGTTCAGTAACAGGGTTGTTGATTTGTGGAACAAATTACCGCATAACGTGGTGGAGGTAGAGTCCCTTGATTGTTTCAAGCGTCGGTTGGACATGTATATGAGTGGGATTGGGTGGTTATAAATAGGAACTGCCTCGTATGGGCCAATAGGCCTTCTGCAATTATCTTGTTCTTATGTTCTTAAGGAACCAACGCAGGGAAAAAATATTTTAGACTGTGTTATTAACTAACAGGGAGATACAATTAATGACATCGAAATAGGGAGTGAGCTAGGGAAAAGTTGCCACAAATAAATCAGATTTAGCATAGAATGGAATAGATTTGTAGGAGAAAATTTTATTCAAGTGCCAGACTTCAAATAAGCTGATTTTAATAGACTAAGAAATTTTTGGGTGTAATAGATTGGAAAGGCAGCATGGGGGCGGGTCTCGGAGCGAGACGGACCCAGGGATGGGGGATGTTAAAAGGGATGTTATTAACTTATGCGATGATTATTATTATTATCTCGGTAAATTTACGTGAACTCTTACTTCAAACGTTCCAAAGATTAAAGTGAGGCTGAATATATGCAAGTATACAAAGACCAGTGACTAATATATGAACAAATCCACAAGGGCTGTGACGAGGATTCGAACCTGCGTCCGGGAGCATCCCAGACACTGCCTTAATCTGAGCTACGACAGGGTTAAAACCGAGTTGAAACCGAAGTTCTACTGAACTTACTGGATCCTGCAGCCTCTCCGAGACACAAACCAGGGTTTTACACAACTCCCCCCCTGCACTCAAGCTATGTCAATAGGTCGTTCTCCCTCTTCGCCCTTACTTCATTACACACAGAAATCACAGTAACGTCATGCATCAAATCCAAATCCACAAAGCCCTTGTGGATTTGTCTCCCACACAGGGAGAACGGCCTATTGCCATAGCTCGAGTGCAGGGGGGAGTTGTGTGAAACCCTGGTTTGTGTCTCGGAGAGGCTGCAGGATCCAGTAAATTCAGTAGAACTTCGGTTTCGACTTTTTTATCATGTCGTCACTCAGTCGATTAAGGCAGCGTCTGGGTTGCTCTCGGACGCAGGTTCGAATCCTCATCACGGCCCTTGTGGATTTGTTCATTTGATGCATCACGTTATTGTGATTTCTGTGTGTAATGTGTGATATGAATGTATGGAACATATGCAAAACTAGAACATTTATTAACAATCAGGAGGATCATTACACGGAGTAATAAAACAGGATTGGACACACTATGTATTTATTTAATTACTTTATTTGTACAATATTATAATTTATAACACAGGTAAAGGTTCTCAAGCTTTTGCCTGTAAGAAGCTCTTGCAAAATTATGATAACTTGCTGGATTACAAAATAGACATTGGTCAGACGTATGTCAGCTGACGTATGGTTAAGCACATGACTGTGCTTAAACCGACGGATTGTAGTGCTCAACTTCACCCATGTTCGAATGTCAGGCCAAGGAGTCGGAGGTATGAGCTGGGATCCAAACTGTTAATGATTCCACAAGGAAGGTGGGGGGGGGGGGGATTGATGAGGTCCAACAACGATAAATCAGGGAACACGGCGCACACAGGTGATGTTGCTGCAACTTGAAGCCGTGATAGAACTGAGCTTCGTAGGAAGGTTCTGCAACGTTGACGACGTTGGGTCGGCAACACAAGAAGCTGCGTCCCAGCTGGTGATCAGTCATTACCTCAGCCGACGGACACGCCCATAACACACATAACACCAATGATTGTAGTCGACTTCCTTGAAGTGAGAGGCTTGAAGTCTGAATGTTCAAGTTCAAGTACGTTTATTGAGACAATACAATACATCTCAAAGGGAAAAAGTAGCTTAGGCTATTTCTACCCTCCTCTACTTCAAGTCCCTCATGGGCCGTACAAATCCACAAATCACAGCACAAGAATCACATTTAACATTGAAGGTTAATACAGTAAACACAGGACATGAAGTGTTACACTAATAATGCGTCCATAATTATCCATAATTCTTTCTTCTACCATAGGAAGCCGGTAGGACTTCGTAGGAAGGACGGGAGCCGGTCAACCGAGCGGACAGCACGCGGGACTTGTGATCCTGGGTTCGATCCCAGGCGCCGGAGAAAAACAATGGGCAGAGTTTCTTTCACCCTATGCCCCTGTTACCTAGCAGTAAAATAGGTACCTGGGTGTTAGTCAGCTGTCACAGGCTGCTTCCTGGGGGTGGAGGCCTGGTCGAGGACCGGGCCGCGGGGACACTAAAGCCCCGAAATCATCTCAAGATGACCTCAAGATAGGAGGAAGAGAATTTTTAGAAAAAAGAGAAGAAAGAATTTTTAGAAAAAAGAGAAGAAAGAATTTTTATTTATTATTTCAAAATTCTTAAGTGTGTTACTGTCCACTATTGACATTCTGTTAAAAAGTAGAGCTCTATTAACTTTTTCTTCATCCTCTTGATTCTTGCTTTATTTGTTGCAAAGTTTTCTGACATACAAAATCGACAAGAGTTTTTTCTGAGGCTCTCTTCGCTATTTCAGTCTGAATGTATCAGCGTGTTCACGTACTTCTTGGAACTGTGGGAAGATCTTGTAGAAACGATTCCTGTGATGTCATCTCGCTTAAAGAGGCAAATAATGTGTCCAACTCAGTGAAGGCGATGTCTAGTTCCATATCTATGACTTCGCCATGTTCAAGTTCAAGCTCTACTGGGAAGTTGTTAGGCAATAGAAACGTTGGAAGAGCGACGATGGGGTCAGGTTGGACCACACAGTCAGCCACCAGGCTCAGCCACACCAGCAGCTTCATCCTGGCCGTTAATCAGTGATTACTACGGTCGATGTTTGTTTTAAATTTAGCTACCTGGAACGAAATGTCCATGTAGCACGGACTATAGTGAGCCCGTAACTAATGCTACGGTCCCTTTTTCCAGTATATATACCATCGTTCACGTGTGGTGCTGTTGGGATAGGCGGGGCTGGGATGACTGCTGGGATAGGAGTTGAGGGTTGGGATGACTGTTGGGATAGGATAGAGTTGAATTCCCTAAAGCATCATAAGAACACAAGAGCACCAGAAATGAAGGCAACCGCAGAAGGCCGATTAGCCCATTACGGGGAAGCTCCTATTTATATCCTCCCAATCTCATTCAAATATATGTCTAAATTACGCTTGAAATAATCAAGGGATCCTACTTCTGTTATGTTACGCGGAAAATTTTTCCACAAATCAACAACCCTGTTACCGAATCAGTATCCTGGTTCGGGCTCAGTCCCTGAGCCCATTATGTGCCTCTGTAACCCTTTCCACTACCGCCCACAAGATGGGTATGGGGTGCATAATAAATGAACTAAACTAGATGAAACCACCCAAAAGGTGGCACGGGCATGAATAGTCCGTAAGTGGTGGCCCTTTTAAGCCATTACCAGTATCAAGAGCTGATACAGGAGATCTGTGGAGGCGCAACTGCACCCTGCGTGACGGGAGATGTCTCCCGGACCAAGTGGTGACCAAATGGTGTATATGAGTGGGATTGGGTGGTTATATATAGGAGCTGCCTCTTATGGGCCAATAGGCCTTCTGCAGTTACCTTTGTCCTTATGTTCTTAGCCTCAGAACTTTACATTTATCAGCATTAAACTGCATCTGCCAATCTTTTGATCATTTCAAAACCCTATTTAGATCAACATGAAGTGATAGTGAGTCTTCTTCCGCGTTAATTTCCCTACCGATTTTTGTATCATCGGCAAATTTGCAAATGTTGGTACTCAAACCTGAATCTAAATCATTTATATATATTCTAAATAACAGGTGTCCAGGACAGAGCCTTGAGGCACTCCACTTACAACATTTTCCCAGTCTGATTTAACCCCATTTATAGTAATTCTCTGTTTCCTTTGGTATAGCCATGCCCTAATCCAACTTAATATAGCACCCCCAATACCATGAGCCACTATCTTTTTAATCAGTCTTTCATGTGGCTATTTTGAGGCCGCTTCTCTTTCCCTGTTCATTTAAGAACATAAGAACATAAGAACAAAGGTAACTGCAGAAGGCCTATTGGCCCATACGAGGCAGCTCCTATTCTATAACCACCCAATCCCACTCATATACTTGTCCAACCCGTGCTTGAAACAATCGAGGGACCCCACCTCCACAATGTTACGCGGCAATTGGTTCCACAAATCAACAACCCTGTTACTGAACCAGTATTTACCCAAGTCTTTCCTAAATCTAAACTTATCCAATTTATATCCATTGTTTCGTGTTCTGTCCTGTGTTGATACTTTTAATACCCTATTAATATCCCCCCGGTTATGTCCATTCATCCACTTGTAAACCTCTATCATGTCACCCCTAACTCTTCGCCTTTCCAGTGAATGCAACTTAAGCTTTGTTAATCTTTCTTCATATGAAAGATTTCTAATTTGGGGAATTAACTTAGTCATCCTACGCTGGACACGTTCAAGTGAATTTATATCCATTCTATAATATGGCGACCAAAACTGAACTGCATAATCTAAATGGGGCCTAACTAGAGCAAGATATAGCTTGAGAACCACACCAGGTGTCTTGTTACTAACGCTGCGATTAATAAATCCAAGTGTCCGATTTGCCTTATTACGAACATTTATGCATTGATCCTTTTGTTTTAAATTCTTACTAATCATAACTCCCAGATCCCTTTCGCAATCCGACTTCGCAATCACAACACCATCTAGCTCGTATCTTGTAACTCTATCATCATTACCTAACCTCAGAACTTTACATTTATCAGCATTAAACTGCATCTGCCAATCCTTTGACCATTTCAAAACCCTATCTAGATCAACTTGAAGTGATAGTGAGTCCTCCTCCGAATTAATTTCCCTACCGATTTTCGTATCATCGGCAAATTTGCAAATGTTGCTACTCAAACCTGAATCTAAATCATTTATATATATTATAAACAACAGAGGTCCCAGGACAGAGCCTTGAGGCACTCCACTTACAACATTTTCCCACTCTGACTTGATTCCATTTATACTAACTCTCTGTTTCCTTTGGTATAGCCATGCCCTAATCCAGCTTAATATAGCACCCCCAATACCATGAGACTCTATTTTTTTAATCAGTCTTTCATGTGGCACTGTATCAAAAGCTTTGCTAAAGTCAAGGTATACAACATCGCAATCCTTACCACTATCAACTGCCTCAACAATGCTAGAATAAAAAGATAACAAATTTGTTAAACATGAACGGCCATTTATAAAACCATGTTGCGACTCAATTATTAATTTATGTTTTTCAAGATGAAGACGAATTTTATTTGCTATTATAGATTCGAGTAACTTTCCCACAATAGACGTTAGGCTAATTGGTCGATAGTTAGACGCAAGTGATCTATCTCCTTTCTTAAAAACTGGTATCACATTAGCAACTTTCCAAAACTCTGGCACTCTGCCTGACTCTATTGATTTATTAAATATGGTTGACAGTGGGTCACAAAGCTCCTCTTTGCATTCTTTAAGCACCCTAGCAAACACTTCATCCGGCCCTGGGGATTTGTTTGGTTTGAGTTTTACTATTTGTTTAAGAACATCCTCCCTGGTAACTGCTAAACTCGTCAACCTGTCCTCGTCCCCACCCACATAGACTTGTTCGGCTGAAGGCATATTGTTAAGTTCCTCTTTAGTAAATACAGATACAAAATATTTATTAAAAATACTACTCATCTCTTCATCACTATCTGTTATTTGACCTGTCTCAGTTTTTAATGGACCTATCCTTTCCCTAGTCTTAGTACGATATAACTGAAAAAAACCTTTAGGATTTGTCTTTGCTTGCCCTGCTATGCGAACTTCATAGTTCCTTTTTGCTTTCCTTATCTCTTTTTTAACATTTCTAACCAGTTGTACGAATTCCTGTTCTAAAGTGACCTCCCCATTTTTAATCCTTTTGTACCAAGCTCTCTTTTTACCTATAAGGTTCTTCAAATTCTTTGTTATCCACTTTGGGTCATTAGTATACGATCTATTCAATTTGTATGGTATACTACGTTCCTGTGCTTTGTTTAGAATATTCTTAAATAAGTTATATATTGAATCCACATCGAAATCCCCATTTAAGTCACCTATCGCTGGGTTCATGTCTCGCTCCAAGACCGGCCCACACCCCATACCCAAGCCTTTCCAATCAATTTGACCCAAAAAATTTCTTAGGCTATTAAAATCAGCTTTTCGAAAATCAGGCACTTTAACAGAATTTTCTCCTACTGGTCTATTCCATTCTATGCTAAATCTGATTTCTTTGTGATCACTGCTCCCTAGCTCACTCCCTATTTCGATGTCATTAATTTGCGTTTCCCTGTTAGTTAACACTAAATCTAAAATATTATTTTCCCGTGTTGGTTCCTTAATGTGTTGCGTAAGAAAGCAATCGTCAATTAATTCTAGAAAATCTTCTGCTTCACTATTCCCTGTTTTGTTCAACCAGTTTATTCCGCTAAAATTAAAGTCACCCATGACATAAATACTGTTAGATCTAGATGCTCTAGATATTTCATCCCATAGATGCTTTGCTTAAGAACATAAGAACATAAGAACAAAGGCAACTGCAGAAGGCCTATTGGCCCATACGAGGCAGCTCCTATTTATAACCACCCAATCCCACTCATATACTTGACCAACCCGCGCTTGAAACAATCGAGGGACCCCACCTCCACCACGTTACGCGGTAATTGGTTCCACAAATCAACAACCCTGTTACTGAACCAGTATTTACCCAAGTCTTTCCTAAATCTAAACTTATCCAATTTATACCCATTGTTTCGTGTTCTGTCTTGTGTTGATACTTTTAATACCCTATTAATATCCCCTTTGTTATGACCATTCACCCACTTGTAAACCTCTGTCATGTCACCCCTAACTCTTCGCCTTTCCAGTGAATGCAACTTAAGCTTCGTTAATCTTTCTTCATATAAAAGATTTCTAATTTGGGGAATTAACTTAGTCATCCTACGCTGGACACGTTCAAGTGAACTTATATCCATTCTATAATATGGCGACCAAAACTGAACTGCATATTCTAAATGGGGCCTAACTAGAGCAAGATATAGCTTGAGAACCACACCAGGTGTCTTAAGAACATAAGAACATAAGAACAAAGGTAACTTAACTTAAAAGCTTCCATTCTGTCTAAATTTGGTGGCCTATATATTACTCCTATTATAATATTATTAGCTTTTTCGTTTAATTCAATCCAAATAGTTTCTGTGTGTGGCTCTGTTTTGATTCCCTCTTTGAGACTACATTTCAAATTGTCCCTAACATATATGGCTACTCCACCTCCTCGTCTAATATATCTATCTGTGTGAAATAGTTTAAATCCATATATTTGATATTCAGCTAATAGTTCTCTATTTTCTACATTCATCCACGTTTCGGTAAGTGCAATAATATCTATTTTTTCTGTGCAGACAAGAGCATTTAATTCGTTAATTTTATTTCTTAGACTTCTACTGTTAGTGTAATATACCCTAAGTGAATTGTTATTTTGCGGACCTTCTCTTTCCCTGATCGTTTTGCCAATTCCTTTCTCCCACAAACACATACTTTTATTACCTCCTTCCTCCAAATCAATTCCCATACCTCTATCTACTAACAGTTTAAACCCAAACAAACACCTCTAACCACTTCTTCTAGCGAGTTCGCAACAGCAACAACCCCAGCTCTCGATAGATGCACCCCATCACGAGCATACATTTCATTTCTTCCATAGAAGTGTTCCCAGTTGTCTATGAAAGATATTGCATTTGATTTGCAATATCTTTCCAGCCGGCAATTGACACCAAGTGCCCTCGATATCCATTCATTTCCCACTCCCTTTCTTGGAAGAATGCCACATATGATCGGGATTCCTCCCTTGCTCCTAACTAACTCTATGGCTGTTTTATACCTCTGAATCAGTTCCTCACTCCTGACTCGACCAACATCATTTCCTCCCACGCTAATGCAAATAATGGGATTGTTCCCATTACCAGCCATAATATCATTCATGTTGTTTATAATATCACCAATGCCAGCTCCGGGATAGCAAACCCTTAACCTGTTCCCCCTATCTCTAGCACAAAACGTTCTATCCAAATACCTTATCTGGGAATCTCCCACAACTAATGTTTGCTTAGGTACTTCCTTTACTTTCTGAGGGGCCTGCGCTTCCTTTCTCTTCGTTGCTTTCCCTTTTGCGCGATCCACAGTCTCTCCACAGCACTCGTCCTCCAAAACGTCAAATGAATTTGAAGTTGCTATGGCGTTTGAAGGCGGCTTAATCAAAGTCTTCTTAAGGCCCCTGTCTTTCGCAACTCTCCAAGACGAGGTCCCTTTACTGCTGGTCTCCTCCTTCGTTACTTCTCGTTGTTTTTTAAGCTGACGCACCTCCTCCTGCAGAGAGTCCAACTCTGTCCTCAGGGCTCCCACTAGAGTCACCAGGTCCTTTACTACAACTTCAATTTTACTAATTTGTTTTCCCCACAGACACATACTTTTATTACCTCCCCTCTTGTGTTGATCTGATTTATATCAATGATGTATCAAACATCGGGAGCCTGTTAAGAGTCTAACAGAGGCAATAATGACTACATCTACGTTACATTCCTCCCATTTTTCTGTGGTTCTGTTTTTCATTCATGAAAAATATTATACTTTGTAGCATTAGAACATAAGGAGCCTATTATGCGTTCACATACATTATTAATGTCTTCCCACCTTCTAAAGTGGGAAGATTAATTCATTATCTTCCTCACCTCTCATTAATCTAATCGCTGAAGCTTCATTTTTCTCTGAAATTCTATCCCTAATACTCTGTAAGTTCAATTATATCATCATAATCTCATTATTAGTATTTTTTGTCAATGAAAATAATCTTGAGATTAATCTCATGCTTCTTTTTGCACCTTCAACTTTCTGTACCTTCTCCAACTAAAACCCCCAAAAATCAATGCATAAATGCTCGTAATGCCCGAAACGCTTTGCGTAATAGTGGCTTTAGGCATTGTATGTACTAGCTCTACCTATAAGTCAAACAATCCTTGTAAATATTTATTGTATGTATGTACCTTACCTAAATAAAATTGTATTGTATTGTAATAATGCAAATAGGACACTGGGATTTATTTATCGAAGCGTTGCTAATAAGACACCTGGTGTTGTTCTTCAACTATATCTTGCTCTGGTTAGGCCCCATTTACATTATGCAGTTCAGTATTGGTCGCCATACTATAGAATGAATATAAATTCACTAGAACACGTCCAGCGTATTGCGAGTCTGATGTCTTGAGTTCTCATTTTAACGGCCATAGCTTTTGTTTTATTGCTGTTTATTTTCACTGATGTGCGTTCCACACTGGTGTGTGATGTGCTAATAATATCTAGGCATTTTTGTGCATGGTTCCTTGCGCCTTTGCCATTGATAACGGCCAAAAGCTATGGCCGTTAAAATGAGAACTCAAGACATCAGACTGGCAATACAAGGACAAGAAATTGAGTGGGTTACCTCTTTTCAATACCTAGGAGTCATAATAGACAACCAGTTGAAATTCACTCAAGAAATTGAATATCTTCGACAACGCTGTAAAGCCAGAAACTCAGCTTTGCACTCTCTGACCAGTCTTAGAGAGGGTGCATCTCTACCAGTACTCAAAATGTACTACGTTCAAGCTGTTAGGTCACTCATTGACTATGCTGCTCCTGCTCTTACATCCCTCAGTGATAACCAATGGGAGAAACTGGAAGTGTCTCAAAATGATGCTCTGAGAACAATGCTGGGAGCACCTATATGGACGCGTAGAGAGAACCTTAGAATGGAAACAAATTTGCCAGCATTAGAAAACAGGTTGCAACAAAGGATAGCCACCATAGCAGCAAAACTTTTTGGAACAACCGGCAGACTGTTAATCAAAGACAGCATACAGAGATCCTTTCAGAAAAAAAACTACAATATAGAACAAGCTCATGGATGGATAATCTGGTCAAGATCCTAGAGAAAGTGGACTTGAAATGGACCATCAAAAACAAAGGGGAAGATAGACCATATCAACACTTTCGGCAGCCTCCTCCATGGGAAGAGTTGAGTCTAAAGATAATCATTGAAAGATTACCAGTTAAAAACTCAGCATGTGACCCGCAGAGGCTCAAGGAAGTAATAGAACAACAAATGGAAACTATCTCTAGACCTACAACGACTCATCTTCACAGACGGATCAGTTGATCAAGAAAAAGGTTCTGCTGGGGCAGCAGTTTACACTACCAACCATGAAGCTTACTGGAGCATGAACAGTGGGTGCTCAACATTGCAAACAGAATTATATGCCCTGAAGGAGGCAATAAACTATACAAATGAGAATAATTTACATGATGTCATCATTCATACAGACTCTAAATCTTCGCTCCAGGCATTGTTATCCAGCCAGCACAGAGATAATATACAACTCCTCACAGAAATTCAACATATAGGAAAAGAAGCCCATAATCTAGGGCTGTCAATCACCCTAAATTGGATACCAAGTCACATTAGCATAGATGGTAATGAAAAGGCAAACTCACTAGCAAAAACTGCCACTGCTCTACCTGTTGTACAAGTTCAAATACCTCCAAGTTTCTCACAGATTAAGGAGCAAATCAAGAAGAAAATATTCTCAACTATCAAAAGTCGCCACAGAACCAAAGTAGCGGAAGGAAGATCCACTGCGATATGGTATGAACAAGCCACTGGTTACTCCTCTTTCAAGCCTGGTAAAAAGATATCCAGAGATATTGCAGTAGCCATACACAGACTCAGACTTGGTTACAAGTGCTGCTGGGAGGTAATGAACCCAATAGTTAAAGAGTGTCATATCTGTGGAACAGAAGCAGAGGCGCCACTATTGCACTACTTACTGGAATGTGAAGCTACTGAAGCCCTGCGCATCAAACTCAACATTAATCCAACGACAGCAGCTGCATTAGATGCACATTCCACCGCGACTACGATGATTAGAAAAGCCGTTGAGGAATGGGACTCACTAGTGAGCATTCTGCATCTACATCCGCCACCAAGATAATGTTAATAAAACAAGACTAAAACCAGTGCACTAAAACAGAAGCGATAAACAAACAGGGAAAAAGGAGGAATCCCCACCTCTATTTTAAACATAGACCCAAATATCACAGAAACAAGGTTATCGCGAATACCCAAACCTCAATTACGGGCTCACCATAGCCCGTGCTACATGGACACTTTGTTCTGAGTAGCTAAATCTGAAACAACAACAACAACTGGAATCGAACCCGGGCTCTTAGGACTACGACCCTCGAGCGCTGTCGACTCGGCCGCGAGGACCTGAGTGTGTTTGTGTTGGAGGTGCGGGTCGGAGGTGGGGAGGGGGGGGGAACGGGGCAGCATTAGCTAGCCACAAAGTTAGGCCTATGTGGGTGTTCACTCTCCTTTTCAATGGTCGCCGCTTCCTACCCAACAATGCCGTCTCCTCCCGGTATACCCCGACACCAGACTCATAATTCCAAGTCCCTACATGCAACTTGTATGGAAGAGATGGCTGATTGAATGAGGACAAATTGGCAGCATAATTAACAGCGTGGGAGAGTGCTACGTGTCGTGACGAGCGCACATCAACCTCTCCTAGAGGGTATGAATTACTAATCAAACTCACGGGATAACTTTACAGGATGCCAGGCATTAATACTTCATCGTTAATGTTTGACTTTGTGTCTCCTTGTACGGCATCTTTTTTATGACAGGTCTTGTACTCCCCGGAGTATTATTGCCCTTTATGACTGTAAACTATGCTATGTCAATTAATAGTGAGTGTCTAACGTTTCTTCCCATACATCTGGTTGAGATTTTGAGAGCCCACCGCGGACCACTGAATACCTGCCCTCAACTCTAAAGAAACTTATAAAATCTAAGTTTTTATGTTCTAAATATATTACAAGATGTACTGTTATTATTGTTAAATATAATCCATAACAGTTTTTATTTAAAAGATTCGCTGAGCGTTATTAATGCTTTATATATTGTAAAGGTGAGTGGCAATAGTTTCTTCAGCGTAGGGTTGTAAGGCGGCCAGGCTGTGGCGAGTAGCCAGAAGTCACAATCTAACCTCTTAACCAATATTTATTAATCAACTATAGCAATATAACCATCGTTTTACAGCTTAATGTATCGAGTACAATTAATATGAGATATCAAGAGAGAAAATATGAGTGTGTAAGTGAGGAGTGGCGTGGGATATAGTGTAGTAGTGAAGTGTGTGGCGGTGTGGTGGTGGCCGTGGCGGCCCCGGGGGGCTGGCCCACACCGCCAGGCTTCACAAGTGTACAGGCATGTGAGGCGACCGCACCGAGTTTTCACACAAAATCTACGTGATTTTGCTGTGTTAAATTCTACTCTGCTATACATATTCCCACCAAGTGCTTTATTTTTTAATTAATTAGCTCGTAGAAATCTGTGCCTAAGATATGTGAAGAAGGATCGCGGTATAAGCGCGCGAACAGTGTACAAAAAAAGAAAGAGGAGAAAAGGTAATGAAGTTTGGTGTTGTGTGGCGCCTCGGGGCGTGATAGTGTAGCTAGCGAGTGTTACCTGTGGCAGGCACCGCCGCCCTCCTTCCCTCCGTCACCCCCGGCATGTGTCTACCACACTCCTGTGACGGTGTCTGAAGGAACAGGCCGCCTCCCCCCCCCACCACCACCACCCTCCCACACCAGCAGGGGAAGGAATACTCTACAGCCGTGAACTGCCAGGATTTAAGTGTGTCTTGAGTGCGAGTGTGTTGTGGCAAGAATGTCGAACTACAAGTCCGACTGTCGCAAGTTTCAACCCAACATCTTCAACAAGAGCAAATGTACCAATTGCTTTCGTCAGAGGGAGGAGCACTCTGCCGAGGCCCTTGAGTCTAATAGGGTAAGTTGTACTCGCCTTGCCCTTAAGTTTAACACTAAGACACCCATCTTGCCCTTAAGTTTAAGATTGAGACGCCCATCTTGCCCTAAAGTTTAACACTGAGACGCCCATCTTGCCCTAAAGTTTAAGTGAGACGCCCATCTTGCCCTAAAGTTTACAGTGAGACGCCCATCTTGCCCTAAAGTATAACACTGAGACGCCCATCTTGCCCTTAAGTTTAACACTGAGACGCCCATCTTGCCCTAAAGTATAACACTGAGACGCCCATCTTGCCCTTAAGTTTAACACTGAGACGCCCATCTTGCCCTTAAGTTAACAGTGAGACGCCCATCTTGCCCTTAAGTTAACAGTGAGACGCCCATCTTGCCCTTAAGTTAACAGTGAGACGCCCATCTTGCCCTTAAGTTAACAGTGAGACGCCCATCTTGCCCTTAAGTTAACAGTGAGACGCCCATCTTGCCCTTAAGTTAACAGTGAGACGCTCATCTTGCCCTTAAGTTAACAGTGAGACGCCCATCTTGCCCTTAAGTTAACAGTGAGACGCCCATCTTGCCCTTAAGTTAACAGTGAGACGCTCATCTTGCCCTTAAGTTAACAGTGAGACGCCCATCTTGCCCTTAAGTTAACAGTGAGACGCTCATCTTGCCCTTAAGTTAACAGTGAGACGCTCATCTTGCCCTTAAGTTAACAGTGAGACGCCCATCTTGCCCTTAAGTTAACAGTGAGACGCTCATCTTGCCCTTAAGTTAACAGTGAGACGCCCATCTTGTCCATACCGAAGTCACAAATGTTAAATGTACGTAAACATCATATAGTTATGTAATGTTTGGTGTTCACTTGGGATGTAAACACCCTCAGGTGAAGGGAATGTTTATTTCATCGGAAGTGTGGCTGACAATTGTTATGGTCTCCTGTACACAAGTTATAATAAAAGTTTAACACATTATTACACTGAAGGTAACGAAGTTTATAACTAATATGTGGGACTTTATGTACTTATAAGTCAATATGTGGCCGCCTGAGCAAAGTGTCTTATTTGTTCTGGGTCGTGTATACTGTGTACAAGTTTGGAACTAAAATTAACTTGGGAGAAGTCATTAATTATTAGTTTGCCTTGTACAAATTCACTTGTGCTCGTCTGTCTGTGTGTAGGACGCGCTCACGCAAACTTCACATGATCAGGTTACGGTTAACCTAGGCTACGTCTAGGTTAACCTACGGTAGCCTAGGCTACGTCTAGGTTAACCTACGGTAACCTAGAGTACGGCTAGGTTAACCTACGGTAACCTAGGCTACGTCTAGGTTAACCTAGGTGAACCCAGACAGAGGGAATGCATCTTCTGCCAAACACTCACAGAAAAGCCACTACTTTACTATCTCCTGGAATGTGAAGCAACCAACGACCTTACAAGAGCTTTAAGAGTCTTATCTGGCCCTTGCAGTAACCACCCTGAAGCCATCAACACTGCCTCTCCTCTGGTCAAAAAGGTGTCCAGCAGCTGGACACCCTCATAAATACTGTCAAGCAGTATCCTTCCCCGCGATAGCAGCCTGACGATTAAATGCGACCTCTGGCTTCAGAGATAATAAATCACAAATACACAATGTAACTAAAACTGCGATGTTTTGCTGCTCTATGCAATCAAAACACGGACTCGAGGTACAGATACTGGCAGTGATATTAATTATATTCTAACAACAACAACAACTGTTTATTAAAACCCATAAACGGCTGGAAACTTGACCTTGGGAGATTGACCCTGTAAGGGAGCGAGCAATTACTGTTAATAAGGAAGACTGCACGAGTATCATCAGGGGTCGAGGATTACCCGTCACACGCTTATCACAGTACGCTGGTGTGGCCATCAATCATTTAGCAACTCCCTGGCGGTAGATAATCGCACTTGCTCTAAATCTACCTTGACAGGTGTGCCAAGCCCCACACTCACACACGTGTGCGTGTCTGTATTTATTTGTTTATTTATTGATTGATTTATATTTTCCCACGGGGACCGTAGCAGTTGTCTAACTTTCAGGTATCTATTTACTGCTAGGTGAACAAACTGATCTCTCTCTCTCTCTCTCACTCACTCTCACTGAAATTCATTGTTTCTCGCCGGCGCCGGGAATCGAACCCAGGCCTCGTAATTACCAGTCCCGCGCGCCGTCCACTCATCTACCAGCGCCCTCTGTGTGGGGGGGTTGGTTTTGACATGTCTGGCTTGAGAATTCATTTTTAGTTACAAGAGGAAGTACTGTTACTGGCGGAAGTACTCGCCTAGCTGTATTGGTGAGTCGGGCCGCTCAACCCTTAACCGACAGATGTACAGGTTCCGGAGCTTATTAAGCTGTCATACCTACATGTACAACTGCGTATGGTGTTTGTCTTCACCACTTTAGAGTGGTTTCCATTTACTCACTATCTTGACACTGAAAAAATTATTTCCAATTTAAGCAAGTTTACGTTAAAAAAATATAAATCGTCGGATGTTGAAACCTTAATAAACAACTGCAATCACGTTTGGATAATTATATATGTATATATTATGTATATATTTCATTGAATATGACCGCATATTCTGTATTTACTATCTTCTGATTTAGGGCTTCTATCCCTCTAACTATCTTCTTAGCATCAGGGCTTAGCTGAAATAGGAGTTCTCCAAAACTCATTTTTGTAATTTCAAGGTGAAGAAAAGAAGTGAATTACTATAGAATGTATTACACTTATTTATACAATTTGCACAACGTTTCGAACCTCCATGGTTCATTCTTAAGTGAAAAGAATTTTCAGGACTGGTTGATTTTATACCCACACTGGGTCAGGTGATAAGACAATAAAGGTGAAAACATGGGGGGATACATAAGGGATAAATGGGGGGTGAAACATAAGAATAGAGGTAACTGTGGAAGGCCTATTGGCCCATACGAGGCAGCTCCTATCTACATACAATTAGATACTTATATACATTGTGTGTGTGTATATATATATATATATATATATATATATATATATATATATATATATATATTAGAATTTGGTGAATATTATATTATATTATATTTTATATATATATATATATATATATATATATATATATATATATATATATATATATATATATATATATATATATATATATATGCGAACAAGCCTGAATGGTCCCCAGGACAATATGCAACTGAAAACTCACACCCCAGAAGTGACTCGAACCCATACTCCCAGAAGCAACGCAACTGGTATGTACAAGACGCCTTAATAAGTGGATTAAGGCGTCTTGTACATACCAGTTGCGTTGCTTCTGGGAGTATGGGTTCGAGTCACTTCTGGGGTGTGAGTTTTCAGTTGCATATTGTCCTGGGGACCATTCAGGCTTGTTCGCATTTGTGTTCCTCACGTGTGCCCCAAAGAATGAGGTGATTTGGTAAAATGCTATGCCCAAGATTACTATCCGAGTGCCGGCGGTGGGGTGGTTCAAATAGCCTCGGCTATCACCTCATTATGTCCGGTCGTGATGGTCAAGTGGATTAAGGCGTCTTGTACATACCAGTTGCGTTGCTTCTGGGAGTATGGGTTCGAGTCACTTCTGGGGTGTGAGTTTTCAGTTATATATATATATATATATATATATATATATATATATATATATATATATATATATATATATATATATATATATATATATATATATATATATAATATAATATAATATTCACCAAATTCTAATTTCAATGGACTGCGTCACGGCCAGTGGGTCCCTGTTGTTAGCTCCCGACACAAACAAGTCAGAAAGAATGCATTAGACAGTGGAGGCGGCCATGCACAACATATTTATGGGGATGGAAAACGGCCATGCCATCGTCTCCTCGGCGACGTGCTATGCAAGTTGATTGCAACATTGCCGACGGCTTTCGCTATATGCTAGCCGGTCACATTCTTGTAATCACGGCTTTGCTGTTTTTCATGCATGACTTTATGTGAGGAATGGTGTAGGGGGAAGAGGTGCACCATGCAACAGTTCTTGAGCGACGCGTTCATGTGCGCGGATGGACGCTTGGAGGGGCCGGCCTCGCGCAGGCAGGCCACGCACCTGCTAGCAATTTGATCCTAGGATAAAAGGTGTTAATATTATACTCTATTGGTTTACTTGGATTTTTTCTCCCCATATTCTTGGGGTTATTTTTTCTGTTTCCTGTATCTCTCATATGTATCTTTCTCGCCTGTATCTCTCCTGTCTCTCTCTCTCTCTCTCTCTCTCTCTCTCTCTCTCTCTCTCTCTCTCTCTCTCTCTCTCTCTCTCTCTCTCTCTCTCTCTCTCTCTCTCTCTCTCTCCTGTGTTTCTCCTTCCATCTTTCCTACCTCCTCCTCCACTCTTCTCCTCGATTGAGAATGTGGAATTTTAAGGTGGCTTCTCTTTACCTGGGATTGTAGGCCTATCGGTCGCCAGGTTACTAGGCCTACGCACGTGTGGTAACATACATGAAAACAGACCCCAGCAATTTAACGATTTTGTAATATATTTACAGTTGATAATTTAGTGCTCATAGTGTCAAGAGTTCCCACGTGTGTGGGTGTGGGCAGGGTGGTGTGGGTGTGGGCAGGGTGGTGGTGGTGTGGGTGTGGGCAGGGTGGTGGTGGTGTGGGTGTGGGCAGGGTGGTGGTGTTGTGCACCGCTCAACACCGGTCGGCCGAGCGGACAGCACGCTGGACTTGCGATCCTGTGGTCCCGGGTTCGATCCCGGGCACCGATGAGAAACAATGGGCAGAGTTTTTCACCCTATTCTCCTGTTGCCTAGCAGTAAAATAGGTACCTGGGTGTTAGTCAGCTGTCACGGGCTGCTTCCTGGGGGTGGAGGCCTGGTCGAGGACCGGGCCGCGGGGACACTAAGGCCCCGAAATCATCTCAAGATAACCGCTCTCCCTGAGGTAGTGCTGTCCCCATGGGGGGGGGGGGGTCTGGGGCTGCTGCAGGGGTCTTGGCTCTTCCCTTGGAGGTGGAGGGGGGGGGGTATATGTCGCATCGTTCACAAGACTGTTCGCCAACTGATTGTATAACCAACCTTGACTAACCCAACGTAACCTGACCCAGCCCAACCCAACTCAACCCAGCATAAGTCAACTCATTCCAACCCAACCTAACCCAACCCAACATAACCCAACCCAACATAACCCAACCTAACGTTACCCAACCCAAACTAACGTAACCTAACCTAACTCAACCCAACGTAATCTAACCCAACCCTAACCTAATTTAATCAAGCCTGACCTAACCTAACCTAATCTATCCAGACTTAACCCAACCAACTTAACCCAACACAATCAGTCCCCGTGGCGCAGTGGTAAGACACTCACCAGGCGTTTCGCGATCATTTTGGCCTGGGTTCGTATCCTGGCCGGGGAGGATTGACTGGGCGCCAATCCTTAACTGTAGCCTCTTCACCCAGCAGTCAATGGGTACCTGGTTGTAAAACGATTTGGCGGGTCGTATTCCGGGGAAAATTAGGATTAAGGACCTGCCCGAGACGGTGTGCGTGCTGGCGGCTCTACAAGAATGTCAGAACCCTTGTATATATATATATAAATAAATAAATAAATAAATAAATAAACTTGACCAAATCCGAACCTCACAGTCTAGCGTAAGCTAACACATACTAACGTAACCATAGATACGACTTTGATTGTCGGAAAAGTTTTTTTTTTCTTGGGGGGGGGGAAGGAGGGGGGGGGGAGCTTGCTTGTACGTGAGTGGGCAACCACCTGACACAGAACTCTACTGTAGTGAAAGGTAAACCGCGTGAGCACACTGTTCCAGCTGCTCTACATGCTGGTGAAGTAACTGGTGGGGGGGGGAGGTGTCAGGTGGGGGGGGGTGTGGGAGGGGAGGTGTCAGGTGGGGGGGGGGGGTGTGGGAGGGGAGGTGTCAGGTGGGGGATAGTGTCTGGGAGGGGAGGTGTCAGGTGGGGGGGGGTGTCTGGGAGGGGAGGTGCCAGGTGGGTGGGGGGAGTCTGGGAGGGGAGGTGCCAGGTGGGTGGGGGGAGTCTGGGAGGGGAGGTGCCAGGTGGGGGGGGGGGTATAGGGCCGGGAGAGGCAGGGAAGGGGGACTAATATCCTCATATAAATAACTACTTCCTTGTTGCCCACACTTCCTCTGTAGCCTACGTCAGTAATCCTTTCACCCGCTTGTTCGGTGGTGATTGACAAGTTGTCTTCCCCTCTAACGGTTGCTTTATGTAAGGCTGTACTGCGGGGCCGAGGTGCACGACCTGTCGTGGTACCCGTCACACCATCACAGGCGCCCTCTAGTTCGAAGAGCGCTCTCTTGTTTGTCTTGTTCTTATAATGTTGTAGTTAGTAAATGGAATGCATTAGGAAGTGATGTGGTGGAGACTGACTCCATACACAGTTTCAAATGTAGATTTGATGGAGCTTGAGAAGCTCAGGAATCTGTACAGTAGATTGACGGTTGAGAGGCGGGACCAAAGAGCCAAAGCTCAGCCCCCCCAAGTAAATCTAGGTGAGTATACGACTACGGCAGTGAAGAACTGACAGTGATTAGAGTTAGATGATATACCAAGACTATACTAGAACATCTGTCTTACCTGCCGCCACCCCATGTACGCTCATTCCAAGTTACTGAATTAGCGAGTCTTTTTTTTGTTTAATTTCCTTAAGAGAGGGAGCGGGCGAGCCCATGGGGGTGTCCCCGCCGCCCGTCCTCTCAATAGTCAGTATTTAGACGTATACGTTACCAAAGCCCAGAAACTGTCGTTCTAGAAAATACCGGCTCGCGAAATTGACATAATGTCCCGTTTTCTGTCTGAGAGTCCTCTGGTAGGTTAGGTTAAGGCACTTTAGTACAACAGGTTCTTGACGTTGGAAACACTGGCGAGAACGGCGTGCACCTTGAGTGCTGTGAGGAGTGACGCCCTCGGGGGACGTGTGATGCTAACTACCTAGGGGACACACAGTTGATCACTAATGACTGTAGATATGTCAATTGTTACTTCACGTGACTTACAGTTCGCGGATAATATGTCCAGGTTAACTAGGCACGGAGACAAAGAGGAATAACTGATACAGCTGGTTATTGAATTTATTCAGATTTATTGAATGTGACTTTTAATCTACTCTAGAAATTCCTATGGTATGGCAGTGGATGATGTATACGTGTGTATGAGAGTGAGCAGTTTACCTTGGGCAGGACACGCTCCCCAGGTGGGTGGGTTTACAGGTGGGACCCGTCTGAGTGACGCACTGTGGCGCCACCTGCCCGGTGACAACACTAACCTACTATACGTCGTGACCCCCGGGGGGTATATATGGTAGCCACCAACACTGGCTTGTATGTATTCACCTATTTATATTCACCTATTTGTTCTTGCGGGGATTGAGCTCTGCTCTTTCGGCCCGCTTCTCAACTGTAACTAATAATGTTTTTTTTTTTTTTTTTTTTTTTTTCCCACACGCGCACACACG
Organism: Procambarus clarkii; assembly: GCF_040958095.1. Lineage (NCBI taxonomy): Eukaryota > Metazoa > Arthropoda > Malacostraca > Decapoda > Cambaridae > Procambarus > Procambarus clarkii. The sequence goes on along the minus strand of NC_091150.1, from coordinate 45,606,959 downwards.
CACACACGCGCACACGCGCACACACATATATATACATACACACAAACATATATATATTCAGAACTTTGTATACCACATATGTCAGGCCAATCCTGGAGTATGCGGCTCCAGCATAAAGTCCATAACTAGTCAAGGATAAGACTAAACTGGAAAAGGTTCAAAGGTTTGCCACCAGACTAGTACCCCGAGCTGAGAGGTATGAGCTACGAGGAGAGACTACGGGAATTAAACTTCACTTCGCTAGAAGACAGAAGAGTTAGGGTGGGACATGATCACCACATTCAAGATTCTCAAGGGAATTGACGGGGTAGATAAAGACAGACTATTTAATTAACACAAGGGGCACACGCACTAGGGGACACAGGTGGAAACTGAGTGCCCAAATGAGCCACAGAGATATTAGAAAGAACTTTTTTAGTGTCAGAGTGGTTGACAAATGGAATGCATTAGGTGGTGATGTGGTGGAGGCTGACTCCATACACAGTTTCAAGTGTAGATATGATAATGCCCAATAGGCTCAGGAACCTGCACACCTGCTGATTGACGGTTGAGGCGGGACCAAAGAGCCAGAGCTCAACCCCCGCAAGCACAATTAGGTGAGTACACACACACAAAGTTTGAACAACCCGCTATTGTTTGTCTTCAAACAATAATAATGTTAATACATTTGTTGTTTAGATGCAAGCCTAGAAAGCCTAGCACCATATATGACTATTATACGCGCTTTACATCAGTATATTAAAATAGAGGAAAGTGAAGCTCTATAAAGTTCACCAGATAAGGCCACTTATCAGCTGACTTATGCTGAGCTAGATTGTACATTATCTGATCCCAGGTTAGGTGGTGGTGGTGATATGTAGGCTAGTGTGATGACACGACCGGGTGGTGGTGGTGGGCGGGAAGCCATATGGCTGTGTGCTCACTCGTGAGAATAACCATGCACAGTGTTCTACTGTTGTTGTAGCTTCACCTACTCGGAAGATAATTTCCATGTAGCACTATAGTGGGCCCGTAAGTGTGTGCTTGTGGGGCTGTACTTAACTATCCCTCACTGTACGGGTACCTGCGGCCCAGCGCTCCCTGCCTGCCAGTCTCGCTGTACTTGTGTTGTAATTTAAGTATTCTGACGGCCATATTCTTCGTCGAAACTGGCCTTATAGTCGTGGCTGGAGTTGGCGTGCTCGTCTCCTCAGAGCACCCCACTTGTTGACACAGCCTGTCCTCTTAAGGTTTCCCAGCGCCGAGAAACTGTCGTACTAACGTGCCCTAACCTAACCTACCAAACGACAGAAAGAGGGACTACGTCAATTTCGCGAACGGCCACCATTGTTTAGTACGACAATTTTTAGCCTTAGGTAGAGGTCAAAATGCGATGTGCTATTGGGAGGCCGGGTTGTTGACCACCCGTACAGGGTACGAGTATTTCTGAGACATTTGTGTTTGCAGCTTCCACTCGTGTCCTAGTGTACTACTTTATCTCACCTTAAACAGGATGTCCTTTCCTCCCTTGTATATTCCCCTCAGTATCTTGTAGGTTGTGATCATATGCCCTGTGGAGCGATGCATGCGATGAGGAAGGGAATAGGATGAATGGCGGGGGGGGGGAGATGATTATATTTGGAGCCAACATATGTTACATATTTTTGTTTGTTTTGGAATCAATGTATGAAGCCTATGGTATAAATTATTAGTAGGCCTACTGCTGTTACGTTGGCCTATAGTTTTTATTAGTAAGACTGTATTTAGTGAGTATGTGGAGGGGTATCCTGACAAGTTTACTTCTGGGTTTGGGGGAACCTGGAAGTATCTGGGTAACAGTCTTCCTGACTAAGGCAATGGTGGGAGAGTGTACCCTTTCCTTCCTGCCCTCTCTGGTGATCTCTCTCCCCCCCCCACCCCCACACTCTAGTTAACTAGAGCTCAGTCCCCCTGATGTCCTTCCCCCTAAGCCCCACTAGGTCCCTCCCCAACCCCTCAGCTTCCCCCTCCCCGTCTAGACATTAGTGGCGGGCTTTGACAGCCGTTTATCAGGAAACATGGGTTCGATTCTGGCCACCTCCACCCCCCTCCCTGGTGGTGATAAGATCAGAGTAGTGTTGAGAGGTGCCAAGTGCTGCCCGAGCGGGAGAAGGGGTGATGGGATGGGAGAACATGAATGGGAAAGGTGGTGATGGGATGGGAGAATATGGACCGGGAAGTGTTTGTTGTGAGGGGGAGATGATAACAGAAGATAACAGGAGGAAAGGGAGCGGACGATTCTGGTCCACATGGATCACTGTAGATATAATTATTCTTCCTGTTTTCTTATTCTCTTCCCCCGATTTCCTTCTTCATCCCTTACTGTCTCGCCCATTCCTTCCTGAAGCGTCCATTAGTGTTCCTCTGCAGCGTTGATGCGCAGCACGTCGCATGTTGACGTATACTCTACCTATGGCCAAAAATCGTCGTACTAGAAAGTGGTAGCGGCTCGCGAAATTGACGTACTGTCCCATTCTCTGTTTTGGGTCCTGTGGTAGGTTAGGATAAGGGCATTATAGTACGACACTTTCTTGGCGTTGGGAAAGCTATAGAAGGAAGGGATGAACATAAGAACATAAGAACAAAGGTAACTGCAGAAGGCCTATTGGCCCATACGAGGCAGCTCCTATTCTATAACCACCCAATCCCACTCATATACTTGTCCAACCCGTGCTTGAAACAATCGAGGGACCCCACCTCCACAATGTTACGCGGCAATTGGTTCCACAAATCAACAACCCTGTTACTGAACCAGTATTTACCCAAGTCTTTCCTAAATCTAAACTTATCCAATTTATATCCATTGTTTCGTGTTCTGTCCTGTGTTGATACTTTTAATACCCTATTAATATCCCCCCGGTTATGTCCATTCATCCACTTGTAAACCTCTATCATGTCACCCCTAACTCTTCGCCTTTCCAGTGAATGCAACTTAAGCTTTGTTAATCTTTCTTCATATGAAAGATTTCTAATTTGGGGAATTAACTTAGTCATCCTACGCTGGACACGTTCAAGTGAATTTATATCCATTCTATAATATGGCGACCAAAACTGAACTGCATAATCTAAATGGGGTCTAACTAGAGCAAGATATAGCTTGAGAACCACACCAGGTGTCTTGTTACTAACGCTGCGATTAATAAATCCAAGTGTCCGATTTGCCTTATTACGAACATTTATGCATTGATCCTTTTGTTTTAAATTCTTACTAATCATAACTCCCAGATCCCTTTCGCAATCCGACTTCGCAATCACAACACCATCTAGCTCGTATCTTGTAACTCTATCATCATTACCTAACCTCAGAACTTTACATTTATCAGCATTAAACTGCATCTGCCAATCCTTTGACCATTTCAAAACCCTATCTAGATCAACTTGAAGTGATAGTGAGTCCTCCTCCGAATTAATTTCCCTACCGATTTTCGTATCATCGGCAAATTTGCAAATGTTGCTACTCAAACCTGAATCTAAATCATTTATATATATTATAAACAACAGAGGTACCAGGACAGAGCCTTGAGGCACTCCACTTACAACATTTTCCCACTCTGACTTGATTCCATTTATACTAACTCTCTGTTTCCTTTGGTATAGCCATGCCCTAATCCAGCTTAATATAGCACCCCCAATACCATGAGACTCTATTTTTTTAATCAGTCTTTCATGTGGCACTGTATCAAAAGCTTTGCTAAAGTCAAGGTATACAACATCGCAATCCTTACCACTATCAACTGCCTCAACAATGCTAGAATAAAAAGATAACAAATTTGTTAAACATGAACGGCCATTTATAAAACCATGTTGCGACTCAATTATTAATTTATGTTTTTCAAGATGAAGACGAATTTTATTTGCTATTATAGATTCGAGTAACTTTCCCACAATAGACGTTAGGCTAATTGGTCGATAGTTAGACGCAAGTGATCTATCTCCTTTCTTAAAAACTGGTATCACATTAGCAACTTTCCAAAACTCTGGCACTCTGCCTGACTCTATTGATTTATTAAATATGGTTGACAGTGGGTCACAAAGCTCCTCTTTGCATTCTTTAAGCACCCTAGCAAACACTTCATCCGGCCCTGGGGATTTGTTTGGTTTGAGTTTTACTATTTGTTTAAGAACATCCTCCCTGGTAACTGCTAAACTCGTCAACCTGTCCTCGTCCCCACCCACATAGACTTGTTCGGCTGAAGGCATATTGTTAAGTTCCTCTTTAGTAAATACAGATACAAAATATTTATTAAAAATACTACTCATCTCTTCATCACTATCTGTTATTTGACCTGTCTCAGTTTTTAATGGACCTATCCTTTCCCTAGTCTTAGTACGATATAACTGAAAAAACCCTTTAGGATTTGTCTTTGCTTGCCCTGCTATGCGAACTTCATAGTTTCTTTTTGCTTTCCTTATCTCTTTTTTAACATTTCTAACCAGTTGTACGAATTCCTGTTCTAAAGTGACCTCCCCATTTTTAATCCTTTTGTACCAAGCTCTCTTTTTACCTATAAGGTTCTTCAAATTCTTTGTTATCCACTTTGGGTCATTAGTATACGATCTATTCAATTTGTATGGTATACTACGTTCCTGTGCTTTGTTTAGAATATTCTTAAATAAGTTATATATTGAATCCACATCGAAATCCCCATTTAAGTCACCTATCGCTGGGTTCATGTCTCGCTCCAAGACCGGCCCACACCCCATACCCAAGCTTTTCCAATCAATTTGACCCAAAAAATTTCTTAGGCTATTAAAATCAGCTTTTCGAAAATCTGGCACTTTAACAGAATTTTCTCCTACTGGTCTATTCCATTCTATGCTAAATCTGATTTCTTTGTGATCACTGCTCCCTAGCTCACTCCCTATTTCGATGTCATTAATTTGCGTTTCCCTGTTAGTTAACACTAAATCTAAAATATTATTTTCCCGTGTTGGTTCCTTAATGTGTTGCGTAAGAAAGCAATCGTCAATTAATTCTAGAAAATCTTCTGCTTCACTATTCCCTGTTTTGTTCAACCAGTTTATTCCGCTAAAATTAAAGTCACCCATGACATAAATACTGTTAGATCTAGATGCTCTAGATATTTCATCCCATAGATGCTTTGCTTCCATTCTGTCTAAATTTGGTGGCCTATATATTACTCCTATTATAATATTATTAGCTTTTTCGTTTAATTCAATCCAAATAGTTTCTGTGTGTGGCTCTGTTTTGATTCCCTCTTTGAGACTACATTTCAAATTGTCCCTAACATATATGGCTACTCCACCTCCTCGTCTAATATATCTATCTGTGTGAAATAGTTTAAATCCATATATTTGATATTCAGCTAATAGTTCTCTATTTTCTACATTCATCCACGTTTCGGTAAGTGCAATAATATCTATTTTTTCTGTGCAGACAAGAGCATTTAATTCGTTAATTTTATTTCTTAGACTTCTACTGTTAGTGTAATATACCCTAAGTGAATTGTTATTTTGCGGACCTTCTCTTTCCCTGATCGTTTTGCCAATTCCTTTCTCCCACAAACACATACTTTTATTACCTCCTTCCTCCAAATCAATTCCCATACCTCTATCTACTAACAGTTTAAACCCAAACAAACACCTCTAACCACTTCTTCTAGCGAGTTCGCAACAGCAACAACCCCAGCTCTCGATAGATGCACCCCATCACGAGCATACATTTCATTTCTTCCATAGAAGTGTTCCCAGTTGTCTATGAAAGATATTGCATTTGATTTGCAATATCTTTCCAGCCGGCAATTGACACCAAGTGCCCTCGATATCCATTCATTTCCCACTCCCTTTCTTGGAAGAATGCCACATATGATCGGGATTCCTCCCTTGCTCCTAACTAACTCTATGGCTGTTTTATACCTCTGAATCAGTTCCTCACTCCTGACTCGACCAACATCATTTCCTCCCACGCTAATGCAAATAATGGGATTGTTCCCATTACCAGCCATAATATCATTCATGTTGTTTATAATATCACCAATGCCAGCTCCGGGATAGCAAACCCTTAACCTGTTCCCCCTATCTCTAGCACAAAACGTTCTATCCAAATACCTTATCTGGGAATCTCCCACAACTAATGTTTGCTTAGGTACTTCCTTTACTTTCTGAGGGGCCTGCGCTTCCTTTCTCTTCGTTGCTTTCCCTTTTGCGCGATCCACAGTCTCTCCACAGCACTCGTCCTCCAAAACGTCAAATGAATTTGAAGTTGCTATGGCGTTTGAAGGCGGCTTTATCAAAGTCTTTGAAGGCGGCTTTATCAAAGTCTTGATGTGATGATGTGACGGGGTGGTGAGGAGAGTCTCTCCTCACCACCCCATGAAGTGTGATGGGGTGGTGAGGAGAGTCTGGTGGCTGATGAATGAGTACTCATTATGCTGGAGGGTGTACCCACCCCCATCCCACCTCCTTATGTTTACACGTCAAGTCTTGTGTAAACAGCCCCCCCACCCCCCCACCACCAGGGTGATTTACGTAATGTTTGTGTTGCAGGATTGAGAATCTGCACTCTGGGTGGGTGGGGGGTTGGGGTGGGTTGGGTTTGGTGGGAGGGTTGTGGGGGGGGGTTGGTGGGAGGGTTGTGGGGGGGGGGGGGGGTATTCTCACATGACTGTTGAAGCGCAAGCTTCTCTTTCCTGTCGTGTCTATGTCTGAAATAATTAACTGGATTAGTCTACAATCTAGGAGTAGACGAGATAGGAGTAGTACTATCTAGGTTCCTGTCTGTCTGTCTGATACATTCCACTTGCTCACTGCTGTTACATAGTTTGTTGTTTTCTAATAGGCCTATGTCCCTGAATTTGCTATCCATGTATCCTTGTTCTAACTTGCTCTTCAAGTATCATATTTATGTACTGGAACTACACAATATATAGTTCCACTACATATTGTGTAGTTCTACTAGTTTACTTCATTTATTATGCACCCCATACCCATCTTGTGGGCGGTAGTGGAAAGGATTACAGAGGCACATAATGGGCTCAGGGACTGAACCCCACAATTCATTTAGCTAAGCAAGTTACAATCTTGATGAACTAGTTACAAAATTCAGTATAAGTCGTCACATCATCAATAGGTTCGAGATCGACCTCAAGTACAGTTTCTAAATTAAGCAACTGACATGTGGAGAGCTAGTGTCACAATTGATATGTTTGTCCTGCACACCGCCCCCCATCCAGTGGGCAGCGGTGGATAGCTTACAATCGCTTAGTTACTACCTACAGTTAGCAAACTGGGGATATTTGGCTAAAATTTCTGGTAGAAGATCATTTTAAATGAAATATTTACACATCGCTGGAACATTGGTTTTAGAATTGTCTCTGAATTCACGTATCTTTTCGCACTCCATCACATAGTGACGGAGGGTGTGCCAATAATTTTATTGACACGGTTTACATTTGGTCAGGTCTACATCAGCAGATAATGAGAATTCCCAGAGATACTTGTAACCGAGTCTAAGCCGAGCAGTAGCAGCAGAAGTCTGCTGATTTTATTGGATGAACCATAGATGTGTGGCTCCTCTTGCATGATAGTATGATGACATGAAATTACTAGTGTCAATTTCACTTTGCCTCAGATCTACAAGATCTTGTTGAAGTTCTTGGTGCACTATTGGTCTCAAGACTGCTTATTGACAATCCAAGGTTACACTCAACGGCTCCTTTAAAGGCAGATTCTTTGGCTAACTTATCAGCTCTATCATGCATTCAGAGGCCAACGTGAGATGGAGACCACATGTAGTTCTACTACATACTAGTTTGATATTATGTAGTGGGTCATTGAGCCGTCGAGCACACGGGGTGATTGATCAGCTTTTACAATGGAGAAGCGTGGTGAAGTTCACTCCCTTTAGGCCTAAACTTTCCTCATAGTTCAGTCCTCGCAGTCTGCTGGGCGCCTCCATGTGCGGGCGTGCGTGCGGGCGTCCAACTTACAATGTATATCTTTCATTCTCTCGCCTGTAGTGTCAGCGTTGTGTGTTCCATGGCTGCTGACACTTGGCTGACTGTCTGACTCTCAGGTCTGCTGCCCACCACCACAGTCTGCGTGTCGTACACGCCAACGCCAGGTCTGCTGCCCACCACCACAGTCTGCGTGTCGTACACACCAGGTCTGCTGCCCACCACCACAGTCTGCGTGACAGTAACATTGCAACATTCACCGCACGGAAAAATGTCAGGCTCTTGCCTGTAAATTACTCGGAGGCTACTTTCTCTCTCCACCGGACCGGAAGATATAAATTTTTCCTTTACAAAAATCTTAGTCAAGACTGGCAACACTTGACTTGAAGATTTCCTTCTTGTGTTCTTGCTGGTTACCAACACTGTATTTCCGGGTCTCGCTCGCTCCCTGCATGATTAGTAAATTATTGTCGTAGTTGTTCCAGTACAGTAGATTATTTACGTGTTTGTTCTCTGATGGCTGGAAATAAGGGTGTTAGTGATGGTGATATGGTGTTGTTTAGGAGGCTGTGGCCTCGGAGGCGGCTTGATAAGGTGTGTTACTGTTGGTGGGGTCCGCCAGCTGGAGGAGGGTAGACATAGCCTAAGCATAGGCTATGTCTATAGCCTCTCTGAGATGTATTTTATTGTCTCAATAAACGTACTTGAACTTGGGTCCGCCAACCTCGCGGTCGCTTCTTGGAACTTGTCGTGTGTTCTCTTTAAGATCTCATTTGTAATTCCTATATTTCTTATCATTAGTGTTGGCGGGGGACAGGACGCTTGTAAATATATACTTTAAGCTTGTTTGAAGGTCTCCCAGAGGTGGAACTACTGACCCTCTCCAGAATGCAGCCCTGTAAACTGTTGCTTACTCCAGGGTACCTGTTTACTGCTAGGTGAAAGGACACGTGACCAATCATTTCTGTCTCGCCCGGGAATGGAACCCGGGAAAGTCCGAATGTGAGTCGACATGGAAACCAACTGTGCTAAAAGATATTTGCTGGTAGATGGTTGACGAGTCACGGAGGCCTTAAGATATACAATATTCCGTAATGACGCTTGTGGCGCCCCCTGTCCTGTCTTCATCCTACCTTACCTTACTTTTTATTTTTGCCCCGAGGGGCGAGTTTATTGGGCAGCGCCACTCATCCTGTGAGTGGACGTACCGCCATAGTGACAGTATTGGGCAGCGCCACTCATCCTGTGAGTGGACACACCGCCATAGTGACAGTATTGGGCAGCGCCACTCATCCTGTGAGTGGACACACCGCCATAGCAGCATGTACAACACTCCCCAATAGGAAGAAAACCCGCTGGGTTGTTCATCCTGTCACTTGTACCCAGACACAGCTGGGACTTGCTTAACTGTCTCAAGTGAACAGCTCCTCAAACAAGAAGATTAACATCTGTCCACCCTTACCTCTCACTCAAGTAAGTTGTCCTGGATCTACCGAGATGATTGTAGCCGAGCTTAATTACTATCCGATTATTTGATCAGGGCAAATGATATGTTGTGTGTGTATATATACTGGGATGGTTGTGACGGCTAGGCTAGGGAGGGGGTGAGCAACTGTTCCAGACTAGGGGTCAGATTCACGAAAGCACTTACGCAAGCAGTTACGAACGTGTACATCTTTCCTCAATCTTTGACGGCTTTGGTTACATTTATTAAACAGTTTACAAGCATGAAAACTTCCCAATCAACTGTTATTGTTATAAACAGCCTCCTGGTGCTTCGGAGCTCATTAACTGTGTAATAATTGTAAACAAAGCCGCCAAAGATTGAGGAAAGATGTACAGATTCGTAAGTGTTTGCGTAAGTGCTTTCGTGAATCTGGCCCGAGGCCTCTGCTATAGTTAGGCTACTGGTATTGCCATGGCCTCCCACTTTTTTTTTTAAAAAGTTCTCATAATCCATCCTATTATTTTTCTTGGCTTTTATTTGTTCAACTATATCTCTTTAACTGCTGACAGTGTTCCGTCAGAGGACCTGACTGTGTCGTGTTGAGTCTTTGATTTGTCCTGCCTGTGGCTGTGGGGTACAGCTGTGAGCCTCCACACTCACCTGATATTACCTCCACCACTGTGTCCTCTGTCACGCCCCCTCCCTCCCCCTTCTCTTCCATCCCTTCCCCCTCCTCTTCTCCCCTCCCTCCCTCATCTCCCTTCCCCTCTTCTTGCTCCCTCTCGCCTTCACTGATCTAATTTCCAATTCACCAATCGTCGCCATCCCCTCTTTAACACTTCCACCCCCTCTTTACATTTTAATCCGTCCCTATCTTCCTCTTCCTGTCATTCTCATCTTTAGTCATTGCCCCCCTTTTCTTGCCGCCTCTTCCCTTACCCTTCCTCCATCTTGCCTCGGCCCCCGACCGGTAAGGCAGGTTAAGATGATACTGGGCAGGTGTTGTGGTGGTGCTGCTTCGTCTCTCCTTCCTCATCCTCCGCCCCCCCCCCCCCCCACCTCCCCCCAGTCTGTGCCCCCACCACCATGGCGGTCTGAGGGTGGCAACAACCACATAATGATGCCTTTATCCTCTTCTCTCAATACTGCACCCCCTTGTGTTTGTCTCTCTGTCTGTCTTCTCTTCTCTCTTCGCTCTCTCTCTCTCTCTCCTCTCTTCTGCTCTCTAGCAAGCCAGCCAGCCAGCCAGGAACCACAACTGGGTTAGTACATTCACTCATCTACCCTATTTGGGTTAGGCTAATCTTTTACTTGACATAATTAAACCCACTAAATAACGTGAAGGGCGAGTTTATTAGGCTGCATCACTCGTCCTGCGAGACCCAATCTGGGCCCCTTTAACATCTCTCAACTCTAAAACTGACCGTCTTGCTATGCGGACTTCACAATTACCCAATTGGTAGCAGAATTCTCAGCCTCGTTAAGATGTGGCTTGTTAAGGACGCGGGACGGCCACCTCGCTATGGCGCCTCTCTGTGGCGGCTACAACCCGTCCTCGTCAATAGTACATCGTATTTTGACGTATAGATCCCCAAAGGCCAACACCTATTACACTAAAAATCATAGTGGCTCGCAAAACTTGATGAAGATGAAGATTAAGCCATCCAAAAGGTGGCACGGGCATGAATAGCCCGTAAGTGGTGGCCCTTTTGAGCCATTACCAGTATCAAGAGCTGTTACTGGCGATCTGTGGAGGTGCGACTGCACCCTGCGTGACGGGAGATGTCTCCCCCGTCTCGCAAAACTTGATGTGATGTCCTGTTCTCTATTCGTGGGGCCTTTATTAGGTTAGGTTCGGCCAAGTTATTGACCCGTGGGATCGCGCCACTTCACAAAGAAGGTAGTAAAGTAGATGCAAACAAAAAATATAGACCAATAGCTCTAACTTCCCACATCATAAAAATCTTTGAAATAGTGCTAGGAAGTAAGATTACAAATCACATGGAATCACATAATCTACATAACGCTGGACAACACGGGTTCGGAACAGGACGCTCCTGCCTCTCGCAATTGCTAGATCACTATGTCATGGCCTCAGGTGCTATGGAAGACAAGCGAAACGCTGATATAATGTACACAGACTTTGCAACACCTTTCAACAAATGTGACCATGGTGGCCTGGTCGACGACCGGGCCGCGGGGACGCTAAGCCCCGGAAGCACCTCAAGGTATGGTGGTATTGTGTACAAGGAATTACTGGCAAAGTAGGGAGACGGATCATTAACTTGTTAACGACCAGAACGCAGAGTGTAATAGTCAACACAGTAAACACCGGATCATCTACCATCAATAGCTCAGTCCCCCCCCCCCCCCCGCCCCCCCAAGGTACCGTACTTGCTCCGGTACTTATTCTCGTCCTCATATTAGACACAGACAAGGATACAAACTACACCACTGTATCATCATTTGCAGATGACACTATTATGTTCATGCCAGTAGACAATGTAGAGGACACTGGAAACCTTCAATGTGATGTTAATCAGGCCATAGGATGCTATACCAATGATGGTACTTTTCAAGACACTAGTGCTCTCTACAGTGGAATATTGTTGCACACTAACAGCCCCATTCAAAGCTGGATAATGTCTGAGCTTTACAGCTACACAGATCCTTTACTGCTAGGTCCACTCTATGAAACATCAAAATTATTCGTAACGATTAAAAGTTCTAAATCTGTATTGTCTAGACCGCAGTCGGGAGAGATTCATAATAATTTACCTGTGAAAATATTAGTGGGACTGGTCCCAAACCTGCACACAGAAATAACACCACATGAGACCAGCAGGCATGGCAGGATGTGCAGAATACCCCCGTTGAAGAGCAGAAGTGCAACAGGTATGCTGAGAGAGAACTGTAAATATGAAAGGCTCTCAACTGCCACCTTAAGAGCATAATTGGCCTGTCTCTCACGGAGTTCATCACTCGATAAACAAACCCTTCCAAGGGATACCTAATCAACCAGGCTGTGAGCAGCCACGTCCAACAGCCATGCTGACCAGACGGGCCTGGTTGACCAGGTCTTTGATCCTTGGAGCCACCGCAAGGTAGGTCTGTACGTAGCCTACGATGTGAACGCTCATGGGGACGGGCGGCTGTTTCCTCCTTCCCCGCGGCCTCCTCCATGGGGGCGTTACAGTAATCTGGCGTCATCTTAGGTTTGGTATTAGTGGGGTATCATCGTGGCCCTAAAGCTGCAGCCCTTTTAGCCTCTTAGTCTGTAGGGGTAAATGTGGTCTTTAGGCTAGTATGGTCCAAGTGGGACCAAATCTGAGGGATAACTTTCATCCTTAATGAGTGTGATCACGGTAGTGTATGGAGCTAGGCCTAGTGCAGGTCTCTGAGCTAGGCCTAGTGCAGGCCTCTGAGCTAGGCCTAGTGCAGGCCTCTGAGCTAGGCCTAGTGCAGGCCTCTGAGCTAGGCCTAGTGCAGGCCTCTGAGCTAGGCCTAGTGCAGGCCTCTGAGCTAGGCCTAGTGCAGGCCTCTGAGCTAGGCCTGCACTAGGCTTCAACGAGCCTGAAGGGGAGGACGGAGTGAAACAAAACTGACAGAATAATATAAACTACAAAAACAATAATAGTAATAATCGCATAATTCGTAAAATAAACCGCTATCTTGGAATTAATTTCGATAACTGCGTAAATTAAACTTTTGGGCTTACTAAGGCTCCTATTGTTGTTAAAGATTCGCTACCTGGAACAAGAAGCTAAAGGTAGGCGCCGCCGACAGAAACGCCTCGTGCTGTTTGGGAAGCCTTTTATCTCACTCACTCACTCACTCACTCACTCACTCACTCACTCACTCACTCACTCACTCACACTCTTAACCCTATCAGCGTAATAATTGTGTACCTCTACCGTTAACCATTGCCGTCTAAATGAAGTGGTAAAGAAATCCACAGAATAATGCCTGCTACGGTGACGGGGATGTAACAGTGAAAGCTGTGTGAACGGCCTCAACAACTGTGATCACTTTAGCATCTCCATCAACGGTGGTCACCATAGCAACGCCACCGGGAGCGATAATCACCGTAGCAACTCCTCCGTCAACGGTGATAGAGGAAGAACTCTCACAAAAGCTGGTGTAATAACGGTGTTCACGGTTATGATCTGTCGAGAGTAGCCTAAGCCCACACAAATGCCACTTTTGTGTGGGCTTAGGCTACTCTCCTCGCTGTGCCTGCGGGGTCGGGCCTCAGCTCCCAAGACATGCCTTGAAAATCACTAGTATTTTAATAGTGTGTACTCACCTGTCTGTGAGTGCAATTTTATGCACGTTTGCCTAACTTAAAGTGCTTGTAGACTTGGTCGTCAGGTCCCGAGTCGTGTGTTTGCTTGGAGTACTAATTGGAGGCTGCTTGTTAGAGCTTGTGTCGGAGAAGCATCCTCATGACTGGTCTGCAGCTCTGTCGCTGCTGCTAATGGTCCCGCCTTCCTCAAACCTGGCTTTGAACAACCTCATTATATTTGTGTGTGTACTCACCTAGTTGTACTTGCGGGGGTTAAGCTCTGGCTCTTTGGTCCCGCCTCTCAACTGGTGTACAGGTTCCTGAGCCTACTGGGCTCTATCATATCTACACTTGAAACTGTGTATGGAGTCAGCCTCCACCACATTACTGCCTAATGCATTCATGCATTCCACCTGTTAACTACTCTGACAGTGGAAAAATTCTTTCTAATGCCTCTGGCTCATTTGAGTACTCAGTTTCCACCTGTGTCCTCTTGTTCGTGTCCCACACGTGCTAAATAGTTTGTCTTTGTCCACCCTGTCAGTTCCCCTGAGAATTTTGTAGGCGGTTATCATGTCTCCCCTTACTCTTCTGTCTTCCAGGGACGTGATATTTAGTTCCCTTACCATTTCCTGGTAGCTCATACCCCTCACAGTTCTGGAACTAGCTTGGTGGCATACCTCTGAATCTTTTCTAACTTTGTCTTGTGTTTAACCAGGTATGGACTAAAGGCTGGAGCTTCATACTCCAGGATTGGTCTGACATAAGTGGTATACAGGGTCCTGAACGATTCCTTACACAAGTTTCTAAAGGTTGTTCTTATGTTGGCCAATCTAGCATATGCCGCTGATGATATCCTTTTGATGTGGGCCTCTGGGGACAGGTTCGATGTGATATCAACCCCCCAGTGTGTGTGTGTGTGTGTGTGTGTGTGTGTGTGTGTGTGTGTGTGCGTGTGTAATTACCTAAGTGTAGTTACAGGATGAGAGCTACGCTCGTGGTGTTCCGTCTTCCCAGCACTCTTTGTCATATAACGCTTTGAAACTACTGACGGTCTTGGCCTCCACCACCTTCTCCCCTAACTTGTTCCAACCGTCTACCACTCTGCGAAAGTTAATTTTCTTATATTTCTTCGGCATCTGTGTTTAGCTAGTTTAAATCTATGACCTCTTATTCTAAAAGTTCCAGGTCTCAGGAAATCTTCCCTATCGATTTTATCAATTCCTGTTACTATTTGTATGTAGTGATCATATCACCTCTTTTTCTTCTGTCTTCTAGTTTTGGCATATTTAATGCCTCTAACCTCTCCTCGTAGCTCTTGTCCTTCAGTTCTGGGAGCCACTTAGTAGCATGTCTTTGCACCTTTTCCAGTTTGTTGATGTGCTTCTTAAGATATGGGCACCACACAACCGCTGCATATTCTAGCGGTTTTGTGTGTGTGTGTGGGTGTGTGGGGGGGGGGGGGGTTGCAGTGGTGGTGGTGATAGGTGTGTGTGTGTGGGGGGGGGGTTGCAGTGGTGGTGGTGATAGGTGTGTGTGTGTGGGGGGGGGGGGGTTGCAGTGGTGGTGGTGATAGGTGTGTGTGTGTGGGGGGGGGTTGCAGTGGTGGTGGTGATAGGTGTGTGTGTGTGGGGGGGGGGGTTGCAGTGGTGGTGGTGATAGGTGTGTGTGCATGTGATGGTGGTAGAGGTTGTAGTGGTGGTGGTGATGGTAGACGAGGGCGCCGGTGCGTGGCGGTGGTGGTGAGGGAAACTAGTAGCTACCTCAGTGTACAGTGTGGAGGGGGGGGGGGGGTCGGGTGAAAGTAGTTTTAGTACATCACTGGTGAGGTTAGTGGCCGGATGGGGGGGGGGTAGTTGACAGGCTGGCAAGGGCAGGAGCAGAGGCTGTAAGGTAGACAGAGGGAGGGAGAATAATTATAGAATTTATTTTTGTGAGGGAAGGAGAGAGAGGGAGGGGTGGGAGAGCAGAAGGGAAGGGTGAGAGAGAGCAGTGGGATGGGTGTATGACGGAGCCAGACACACGTGTAGCAGCAGGTCCCAACACAGCCCGGCCCTCACACTTTCCCCTAACACAGCAAATGTTACCCGGTGGCAACCATCACTTGCTGTGTAAGCTGCCAGTGGTGGGCGTGGCCTGCGGGTAGTGCCAGTGGTGGGCGTGGCCTGCGGGTAGTGCCAGTGGTGGGCGTGGCCTGCGGGTAGTGCCAGTGGTGGGCGTGGCCTGCGGGTAGTGCCAGTGGTGGGCGTGGCCTGCGGGTAGTGCCAGTGGTGGGCGTGGCCTGCGGGTAGTGCCAGTGGTGGGCGTGGCCTGCGGGTACAGGACCCGGAGGGGCGCAGACTGGGCACGCTGTCGACCACTGGATGTGAGGTGTCGGGTGGTGAACTATTACAATAGTTGTTTTTCAGATAGATTAATAGTCTCAAGAGGGCTGGCAGGTAACGATAGATTTGATTGTTGCAAACGTTCAATTCAAAGTTGAAACTCTGAGGCCCATGAGGGAGAGGAGGTCACTGTAGGGTATTCAAGGGGCGGGGGAGTAACAGGTTACAGCTATTGTTATAGATTCAGCTACTCGGAACAAGTTCCAAGTAGCACGGGCTATGGTGAGCCCGTAACTTACCTGGCACAGGAGCGGGGCAAGAAGCACGGGCTATGGTGAGCCCGTGACAGGTTACAGTAGTGTGGGTGAGAGTGGGAGGCAGGTTAGCGTGGTGTGGGTGTAGGGAGACTGGCGCTGGTCGATTGATGATTGAAGATGATTAAGCCACCCAAAAGGTGGCACGGGCATGAATAGCCCATAAGTAGTGGCCCTTTGGAGCCATTTGCCAGTATCATTAGCTGATACTGGAGATCCGTGGAGGTGCAACTGCACCCTACGGAGAGGTCGTGACCCCTGTGGTGATGCTCTACGGGCGTAGTCATCAGTAATCACTTTACTGACTACTCCTTACCGCGAGGAAGGAGTAGTGAGTCAGTCATACTCTCAATCATCAGCTGCTCTTGTTCTGAAGTCCGGCTGATATCTTCAGATATCTTTATCCTTGTTGTTCCTGGCAGTAAATTTTGTTGACCAGACCACACACTAGAAGGTGAAGGGACGACGACGACGTTTCGCTCCGTCCTGGACCATTCTCAAGTCGATTGTGTAAATTTGGTTGTTATTTCCTTTACATTTCATGAAACTGAAATGTGGGTGGTTGGGGGGGGGGGGGGTTGTGGGTCGCGGGTAACAGGTGGTAACGGTTGGGTGGGCTCCCCTCCCCCCCCCTCCGTTGTTTACCTTCCAGTGTTTGGGTAACGTTGCCTTAGTGCTCGCGTTACCTCCTACTTAAATATTTAGGTGAGGTGACGCTCTGGCGCCCGGGGGGGGGGGTCACCTTGCTGTGATGGTAACGGTTCACACAGTAGGTTACCCGCCTTGTGCTGGACTGGTCAACCAGGCTGTTGGTCGCGGCTGCTCGCAGCCTGACGTGTGTGTCCCAGCCTGGTTGATCACGCTACTTGATCAGGTTAATCAGATTTACTAGTAGTTAAGTAACTAGTCTACTTCACTACTAGTTAAGTAAGTAGTCTAGTTCACTACTAGTTTAGTAATATTTTTTAGCATAGGAATATGGGAAAATTTAATGAACAAAAATAACAGGTTGTGGTAGCCAATTCTATTCATAATATCGCCCCCCATAAAAGGATAGAAGAGTAGGTTGCGCGCGTTCACACAGACATTAGAGCGAACCTTTTCTAGCGTCAGAGTAGTTAACAGGTGGAATGCATTAGGCAGTGATGTGGTGGAGGCTGACTCCATATGTTATACTCAAATTCTGTCAGTTGAAATGTAACCAATCACAGGCAAGTAGGCCTCTGACGTCATGCCAGACAGAGGAGCATCAAGCCATGCTCCCAGCAGCCTCAGTTATCCTCACAGACTCAGAGTAGAAGGACCTCGGCTAGGCAGATATTTACCTTGCTATCTCAGTCAATAAATATATACAGAAGCGACTACTGAGTCTACATTCTACCCGAACAAGGCAAACGAATACATACACAGTTTCAAGTGTAGATATTATAGAGCCCAATAGGCTCAGGAACCTGTACACCAGTTGATTGACGGTTGAGAGGCGGGACCAAAGAGCCAGAGCTCAACCCCCGCAAGCACAAATAGGCGAGTACACGCACGCGCGTGTACACACACACACACACACACACACACACACACACACACACACACACACAAGACGTGATATCCAAGCACTCGCATCGACGTTTTATAGCACGCTGCCACGCCCACATCCTGCACGCCCATTGAAGACGAGCACGCCCCCCCCCCACACACACACACACGCACACATAACGGGCAAGAACACAGTGGCAACACTGGCCTACATAAAGTGCCACTGGGTGGGTGTATAGATGATGTAGAGTTACAGAAGGACGATGCCTGTGTAGAAATGTGAAATATGTTGACCAGACCACACACTAGAAATTGAAGGGACGACGACGTTTCGGTCCGTCCTGGACCATTCTCAAGTCGATTGTGATGAGGAGGTAGGGACAGGCAATAAATAGGCAAGAGAGAGCTGAGGAGGAAAGTCAGGTGTAGGGGATTCAATTTCTAGTGTGTGGTCTGGTCAACATACTTCAGCCACGTTATTGTGACTCATCGCCTGCATGTGAAATATGTTTATAATAGGAGGCGGACTGTCCGCCTTGCTGACACAACGCTTGCTTGGAGGTAGACTGACGGTCTGGTCCAGGGAGCTGTGAGTGTCGGCACAGTGCTTCACACAGCCTGGACAGGAAGAGGGAGCAGCTTGACCTCATTTAACCACTAAGGCTTCTCAGCCACACGGATTGTTTGGGTTCAGTTCTTTACTACCACAGACGTGACCATAATATTTACAGTGGTAATTAGCGTGTGTACATTCCTTCTGTCTTCTAGTGACACAATTAGAGCTGTGTTCTACATATTGTGTAGTGGGGGTTATTAAGCACTCAAGCACAGGTGGTTGATGTGTTCCTCACTAGTGTACACACACTCGTCTCTCGCACATGGGGGGGGGGGGGAGACATGGGCACAAGGGTAGTTTGACCCCATTTCACTAACAAGGCCGCAATGTAATATTGAGGTCATAAGGGTTTAATGGTGCCTGTATGGGTGTATTAGTGTAGGTAGTTGTACACTGTGGGTGTGGGGGTGTGTTTACCTAGTTGTGTGCATGCAGCTTCAGTCCGTACTAATCAGACAGAAGATGGATTAGGGAAAATTCAGAGGAAGGCCACCACACTAGTCCTGGAGCCGAGAGGTATGAGTTACGAGGAAAAGCTACTGAAATTAAACCTTTCGTCACTGGAAGACAGAGTTTGGAGAGTCCAACAAAATTCTCAGAGGAATTGACAGAATAGAAACGGGAAAGCTATTAGTACCCAAATGAGCCACTAACATATACGAAAGAATTTCTTTACGGTCGGAGCAGTTAACTGGTGGAATACATTGGGCAGTGATGTGGTGGAGGCTGACTCCATACACAGTTTTAAATGTAGATATGATTGAGCCCAGTAGGCTCAGGAACCTGTACACCTGTTGATTGACGGTTGAGAGGCGGGACCCAAGAGCCAGAGCTCAGAGGAGTTAGTACGGTTGTCTGCCACTGAACACCTCGTGCACTTATTTATGTTTGTACATGTGTGTGTACTCGTCTGTACGTGCTTGTAGGGCAAGCTTAACCTCCTGGGCCCCGCCTCTTGCTTAGTATCATACCCACATTTGAGACCCTGGGGGGGGGGTGTTGTCCCCTCTCTTGTCTTTGGTCTTGACGGAGACGGGCGGGAATATCATCCCTCTTGCTGACTGCTCTTACACTAGAGGACTGCTGCCCTCTTGTGTACCTGAGGCACAGCTCTCCACCCCCCCCCCTCCCACACACACACCCTCCATCATGCTAAACATTTCCTTTTTATCTACAGTGTCACTACCGTTAAGAATGTTGTATGTTAATGTTTTTGTTACACCCTTGTTCTGAGCAGGACCACGGCGAGCTCTCATCTTGCCCTCTAACTCGTTCCTCTTGAAGTTCGTTCCTCTTGAAGTTCATTCCTCTTGAAGTTCATTCCTCTTGAAGTTCATTCCTCTTGAAGTTCATTCCTCTTGAAGTTCATTCCTCTTGAAGTTCATTCCTCTTGAAGTTCATTCCTCTTGAAGTTCATTCCTCTTGAAGTTCATTCCTCTTGAAGTTCATTCCTCTTGAAGTTCATTCCTCTTGAAGTTCATTCCTCTTGAAGTTCATTCCTCTTGAAGTTCATTCCTCTGGAAGTTCATTCCTCTGGAAGTTCATTCCTCTGGAAGTTCATTCCTCTGGAAGTTCATTCCTCTGGAAGTTCATTCCTCTGGAAGTTCATTCCTCTGGAAGTTCATTCCTCTGGAAGTTCATTCCTCTGGAAGTTCATTCCTCTGGAAGTTCATTCCTCTTGAAGTTATAAAGCCAACTACTTGTAGACTAGAGAGCATTTCGTAGCTTAAGCTAAGTGACCAGTTTTGGTTGAGTGAGAGGTGCGTGTCGGTGGTGGGAGTTACAGTGGTGGTGTGGTGGTGGAGTTAGTGGTGGTGTGGTGGTGGTGTTACAGTGGTGGTGTGGTGGTGGAGTTACAGTGGTGGTGTGGTGGTGGGAGTTACAGTGGTGGTGTGGTGGTGGAGTTACAGTGGTGGTGTGGTGGTGGAGTTACAGTGGTGGTGTGGTGGTGGAGTTACAGTGGTGGTGTGGTGGTGGAGTTACAGTGGTGGTGTGGTGGTGGGAGTTACAGTGGTGGTGTGGTGGTGGGAGTTACAGTGGTGGTGTGGTGGTGGGAGTTACAGTGGTGGTGTGGTGGTGGAGTTACAGTGGTGGTGTGGTGGTGGAGTTACAGTGGTGGTGTGGTGGTGGAGTTACAGTGGTGGTGTGGTGGTGGAGTTACAGTGGTGGTGTGGTGGTGGAGTTACAGTGGTGGTGTGGTGGTGGAGTTACAGTGGTGGTGTGGTGGTGGAGTTACAGTGGTGGTGTGGTGGTGGAGTTACAGTGGTGGTGTGGTGGTGGAGTTACAGTGGTGGTGTGGTGGTGGAGTTACAGTGGTGGTGTGGTGGTGGAGTTACAGTGGTGGTGTGGTGGTGGAGTTACAGTGGTGGTGTGGTGGTGGAGTTACAGTGGTGGTGTGGTGGTGGAGTTACAGTGGCGGTGTGGTGGTGGGAGTTACAGTGGTGGTGTGGTGGTGGGAGTTACAGTGGTGGTGTGGTGGTGGGAGTTACAGTGGTGGTGTGGTGGTGGAGTTACAGTGGTGGTGTGGTGGTGGAGTTACAGTGGTGGTGTGGTGGTGGAGTTACAGTGGTGGTGTGGTGGTGGAGTTACAGTGGTGGTGTGGTGGTGGAGTTACAGTGGTGGTGTGGTGGTGGAGTTACAGTGGTGGTGTGGTGGTGGAGTTACAGTGGTGGTGTGGTGGTGGAGTTACAGTGGTGGTGTGGTGGTGGAGTTACAGTGGTGGTGTGGTGGTGGAGTTACAGTGGTGGTGTGGTGGTGGAGTTACAGTGGTGGTGTGGTGGTGGAGTTACAGTGGTGGTGTGGTGGTGGAGTTACAGTGGTGGTGTGGTGGTGGAGTTACAGTGGTGGTGGAGTTACAGTGGTGGTGGAGTTACAGTGGTGGTGGAGTTACAGTGGTGGTGGAGTTACAGTGGTGGTGGAGTTACAGTGGTGGTGTGGTGGTGGAGTTACAGTGGTGGTGTGGTGGTGGAGTTACAGTGGTGGTGTGGTGGTGGAGTTACAGTGGTGGTGTGGTGGTGGACCTGTAGCTGGTGTGCACACCAGCAACCTTAATGGTGTTATGTTCGTCAGGTTGTTGTATGTTGTCAATGGTGGGTGGGGGGGGGGTTGTTGTGGTGGTGGGTGTTGGTGGGGCGGTGGGTGGTGGGTGATGGTGGGGTGGTGGTGGTGGGTGATGGTGGGGTGGTGGTGGTGGGTGATGGTGGGGTGGTGGTGGTGGGTGATGGTGGGGTGGTGGTGGTGGGTGATGGTGGGGTGGTGGTGGTGGGTGATGGTGGGGTGGTGGGTGGTGGGGTGGTTGTGGGCCAGCGCGGGAGGCGGGGTGTGGAGGGACGGTCACCGTGCTACTGGCCCAAATTGTTGCTTAACCACACCTTCACCACTCTTGTACCACCCCCCCCTCTCTCTCCCTCCCTCCATACCCCCTCTGCCTCCCTCCCTCCCTCCCACTACCACTCCCTCCTTCACTGCTCCAGCACCTGGTCCCTCCACCACAGTAGGACAAGACACAGGTGGTATGGGTGGTAATAAAGTACAGTTGACCACTTGTCTTGTGTCTGTCCCCCACCCCCTCCCCTGGCAGGTACTGTCTCACCCTCACTCGCCCTCACTCGCCCTCACTCGCCCTCACTCACCCTCACTCACCCTCACTCACCCTCACTCGCCCTCACTCGCCCTCACTCGCCCTCACTCGCCCTCACTCGCCCTCACTCGCCCTCACTCGCCCTCACTCGCCCTCACTCACCCTCACTCACCCTCACTCACCTAGTTGTTTAATGATATATTTCCTGAACCATTTGCCTTAAGTATGGTCCAGGGTATTATTTTTTATTACTAATTATAATTATTTACTTTTCTGAATAATATAGATTTTATGGTAATTTATTTCCATTATTAGTTTTACTTTTCCTGTGATTGTTCTCTCGTGTGTGTGTGTGTGTGTGTGTGTGGCATGTATGTATGTATGTATGTATATATCCCTGTAACTAGTGCTCTAACTTCTTGGTTTAATTGGAAGAGGATTTCTCCAAATGTCATCTTTGTTCGAGGTGAAGAAAAATAATTAACTGTAGAATGTATAACACTTATTATAAACTTACGCAACGTTTCGAACCTACATGGTTCATTCTCAAGTGAAGAGACACTGCTGAGCGTATTGGATTTATATCAAATTCTTGAAGCAAACCACATAAAAATAAACCCCACCAGCATACCCAGATTACGGAACTGTTCACTCTACCCACCGTGAGAGTAAGAACACGACCAGAACGTGAAGATGCCAAAATAGATGACACTGCTCAAAATGACTTTTGCATTACGTACCTGACCTCACTATTGGTACACATCCAATACGCCCAACACTGTCCCATCAAGAAGACAATGCTCCCAACTATCACAAGTCGCCACAGAGCCAAGGTAGCGGGAGGAAGATCCACTGAGATGTGGTACGAACAAGCCACTGGCTGCTCCTCTTTCATGCCTGGTAAACAGATATGTAGAGACATTACAGTAGCCATACACACACTCAGACTGCAGCCTTGTGTGGGTGTATTACACCCACACAAGAGCTCCTTGGGAACATTTTCTGTGCTTCCAAGAACATTCCTTCCCTCAAGCTGCTGCTTCTCCATCTTAACATTACTCTTTCCGATCAATTACGAATGTAAATAGTTATTTCTTCACGAGTACATATAGACCCGGGGTGGGTGTGATGGGCGTGGGTGTTGTTGCCGTGGGTGGCGTTGCCGTGGGTGTGTGGGGGGGGTGACTAAGCCGTCTGGAAGGGCTTAGTGCCAGCCCGGGCAGGAAGGTGGAGTGAGTGGTCTAACCCAGCAGGTGTTTACAGGTTCGGAGTGGGCGGGGTAAGGCGAGTGGGCGGGGACGCTACTCCAAGATAAGGGAAATAATGTGGAGTCCTCGCCTGCGTCTGAGGCCGCCCACGCCCGCCCACACTAGCGGCTCCAGCAGCAGCGATGTCTCCCCTACGGCTGCTGGCTCCAAGCCCCTGGTAACGCTCCCTCGCATCTCCCCTGAGTTGTCCTCCCCTCCTTTGGGTGTTGTCCCCCCCTGTGGGTGTTGTCCCCCCCTGTGGGTGTTGTCCCCCCCTGTGGGTGTTGTCCCCCCCCCCTTTGGGTGTTGTCCCCCCCCCTGTGGGTGTTGTCCCCCCCTGTGGTTGTTGCCCTCCCCTGTGGGTGTTGTCCTCTCCCCCCCCCCTGTGGGTGTTGTCCTGTTTTGCCTTGCTTTATTTTTTTAGTGTTGCTGGTGTTCTACGACATTGCATTGTGGCGTTGTGGGTTGCCGAGTTGTTTGTTGTGTGATGTGTGTGTTGTGTTGTGCTTGTGTTATGGTGGGGGTTATATAGGGGGGTTCGATAGTGGTCCCTGCAGGTGGTGGCGGGGTAAGTGGTGGGGGGAGGAGGAGTAGTGGTGATTGGGGAGGACAGTGGTGCCACTGATACTGGGCCCTCTCTCTCTCCTAGTTAAGGATATGATGCTGCAGCAGGAGGAGGAGGAGAGGGGTGTGGAGTTACTCGTATTGTCACGTGTGTCCGTGTCTATCTTGGTCACGTGTCCGTGTCTTGTTATCAGTTAGTCTTGTATCCGTGTGTGTACTCAACTAATTGTGCTGGCGGGGGGTTGAGTTATAGCTCTTGGGTCCTGCCTCCCAACTCTCAATGAACTCGTGTACAGGTAATTGTGCCGAGTGGAGTGGAGTCTCTGGCTCATTTTGGGTACTGGGTTTCCACCTGTGCCCCCCCCCCCTATGTGCTAGCACCATCCGTGCTAAATAGTCTCTATCAACTCTTATCAATTCCTCTGAGATGTCTCCCCTAATTCTTCCGTCTTCCAGCGACGTGAGTTTCAGTACACATAGCCTTTCCTTGTAACTCATGCCTCGTAGTTCTGGGACTAGTCTGGTGGCGTACGTTGGAACTTTCTCCAGCTTCTTGTGCTCGACTAGATGTGCACTTTACGCTGGAGCTTCATACTCCACGATTGTTCTCACATATGTGGTACACAAGGTTCTGAATGATTCCTTGCACAGATTTCTAAAGGCAGTTTTGATCTTATCCAACTTCGTATATGTGTGATGTGTGGTGGTGTGTGTGTACTCACCTAGTTGTGTGTACTCACCTAGTTGTGTGTATGTGTGTACTCGCCTAGTTGTGCTTGAAGGGGTTCAAAGAAATTCGGCTCTTTGGTCCCATCTTTCAGCCGTCAACCTACTGAGAGGTGTGTATGTGTACCTTTATATTGCACTGATTCTGAGGATCAATGTCCCCGCGGCCCGGTCGTCGACCAGGCCGCCTGGTTGCTGGACTGATCAACCAGGCTGTTGGACGCGGCTGCTCGCAGCCTGACGTATGAGTCTGGTTGATCAGGTATCCTTTGGAGGTGTTTATCCAGTTCTCTCTTGAACACTGTGAGGGGTCGGCCAGTTATGCCCCTTATGTGTAGTGGAAGCGTGTTGAACAGTCTCGGGCCTCTGATGTTGATAGTTCTCTCTCAGAGTACCTGTTGCACCTCTGCTCTTCAACGGGGGTATTCTGCACATCCTGCCATGTCTTCTGGTCTCATGTGATGTTATTTCTGTGTGCAGGTTTGGGACCAGCCCCTCTACTATTTTCTACGTGTAAATAATGATGTATATCTCTCCCTGCGCTCTAGAGAATACAGATTTGAACATTTTAAGCGGTTCCAATAATTTATGTTTTACCGAGTGGATTCCAAGTGAAGGAATCTACTCTGTAAAACATTCAGAGCCGGTCAGCAATTTCTCCGGCTCTGAATGGGGTTGTTACTGTGCAACAATATTCCACCCTAGAGAGCACCAGTGTCTTGAAGATGTGGCATCCCTAGTTTGGAAGGTCCTTGTTATCGAACCTGTCATTATTCTTGCAGTCGTTGACAGTTACTTTGTGTTCTGTGAAGGTAATGTCTTCTGAGATGATTACTCCTTGGTCCTTAACATTGCTTTTGTGTTTTATTGTGTAATTTGACTGCATGCGTGCATGTGCTTGCTCTAGGGTACACACAGGTACCTTACACACAGGATCATGACTGCAAGAAGTGCCGGACCAACCAGGCTGTAGTGTAGTGGATATGTTGGCCTGCGGCCCGCTACAAGCAACAGCCTGTTGGACCAAGTTATCACAAGGCCTTGGGGAGTAGAACTCCTCTCGAAACCTTCTCCAGATAAGAATCAGGTAAGATCACTCAAATGATAAACAGAGAGCCTAATGGATCATCCAGAAAGGATAACTTTACCAACAGTGATTTAACAAAGCCAATTCCTGTCTGAACTTCTTCCAATTTATCAATATCGTTTCTCAAAACTGTTGAGGGCAAGTGTTGGCGGGTAATGTTTGTGGCCGAGGTGTTGTGCTGGGGACTCGTGCTGCCTCACCAAGCTCAGGCCCCATGTTACCCCAGGTGAACACTAATAATCTATGGGAGGAATATTTACTGAAACTTTTCAGTACCATATTTATTCTTACCTGTATGTTGATTGGTGTGTGTGTGTACTCACCTATTAGCTCACCTATACACCTCACCTACTGTACTCACCTATATGTGTATGTGTGTGTGTGTGTGTGTGTGTGTGCGTGCGCGCGCGCGCGCGTGTATAGGAAGGCAGGGAAGACGGGGTCACGTGGGTGTATTGATCACAAGATTATCAAGTCTGGGGTCCCATGATCTCTAGCAGGGGGAGGAGTCATGTGGTGAGGGGGGGAGGAGCCATGTTGTGGGGGGGGGGAGGGGGCGTGCAGGGAGGGAGAGGAATAACTTTTACCAAGCCTCTGAGCTCTCAAGGCTGTTGCAGGTTATCATTCAGGACTATGGTGCCAGTAGCATCACTGGACTATGGTGCCAGTAGCATCACTGGACTATGGTGCCAGTAGCATCACACGGCTATGGTGCCAGTAGCATCACAGGACTATGGTGCCAGTAGCATCACTGGACTATGGTGCCAGTAGCATCACAGGACTATGGTGCCAATAGCATCACAGGACTATGGTGCCAGTAGCATCACAGGACTATGGTGCCAGTAGCATCACAGGACTATGGTGCCAGTAGCATCACTGGACTATGGTGCCAGTAGCATCACTGGACTATGGTGCCAGTAGCATCACTGGACTATGGTGCCAGTAGCATCACAGGACTATGGTGCCAGTAGCATCACAGGACTATGGTGCCAGTAGCATCACAGGACTATGGTGCCAGTAGCATCACTGGACTATGGTGCCAGTAGCATCACTGGACTATGGTGCCAGTAGCATCACTGGACTATGGTGCCAGTAGCATCACTGGACTATGGTGCCAGTAGCATCACAGGACTATGGTGCCAGTAGCATCACTGGACTATGGTGCCAGTAGCATCACTGGACTATGGTGCCAGTAGCATCACTGGACTATGGTGCCAGTAGCATCACTGGACTATGGTGCCAGTAGCATCACTGGACTATGGTGCCAGTAGCATCACTGGACTATGGTGCCAGTAGCATCACTGGACTATGGTGCCAGTAGCATCACAGGACTATGGTGCCAGTAGCATCACTGGACTATGGTGCCAGTAGCATCACTGGACTATGGTGCCAGTAGCATCACTGGACTATGGTGCCAGTAGCATCACAGGACTATGGTGCCAGTAGCATCACAGGACTATGGTGCCAATGTCAGAATTATCAGAATGATGTACCTTGCATACATCAGATCTTTAGTGGAGTATGCTGCACCTCTGCTTGTTTTGATGCCTGATAGAAAGCTTGGAGGGCTTGACAAATTGCAGAACAAATCCTTGAGGATAATTACACACATAAATCACAATAGCGTGATTTCCTCGTGATTTGTTCCTTGTGTGGCCTCCTACCACTAAGATACTTAACATGTGAAAGGAACTTAATATTCCGAGCATCGTTAGGTTAGGTTACTGAAATTAACTGTTAAATGGGGATAAAAATGTTTAGGCTAACTCATCCTAACCCTACCTTGTACCTTCCTTGTCGCTTACGGGGATCAATGGCCCCGCGACCCGGTCGCCGACCAGGCCTCTCGATTGGTCGTCTGGTCAACCAGGCTGTTGGATGCGGCTGTTCGCACGCAGCCTGATGTCCCTTGCACAGAAGCCCTCCAGAATTTCTTTGCTGAAGGTCAACATTGTTCCAAATAGATAACTGGAACTCAACTCAGAATGTATCAGCTTCACAATTTGTACCAAGAGAGACAACAACGGCACTTTCCTGCACCGTGGGAGGTTACACCCTTTTCAGTTTTAATCCCTCCCTTTCCACCCAAGAAGCAAATTAGAGATCAGCCCAAGCTTCGTCTTGAGGCAAAGCTCAACGCCTTAAGCCATATTGATGCTCTGTCCACAGAGCATTCTCTCTCTCAAATCATATACACTGATGGTTCCCTACACCGCACCACGGGTGCAGCTGGAAGTGCAGTTGTTCTGACAATGGGCGATGGCTTGTACTTTGAGTGGGGAGTCCGTATAAACAACTGGGCCTCTACCCTTCACACCGAACTATTTGCCTTGCTTCTTGCACTGAAATGTATACAAGTCTCCAAACTTGATACATAATAATAGTAATATTTATTTACAAGAAGGTACACTTGTAACCTATCCACCGCTGCCCACTGGATGGGGGGCGGTGTGCAGGACAAACATATCAATTGTGACACTAACTCTCCACATATGTCAGTTGCTTAATTTAGAAACTGTACTTGTTGTCGATCTCGAACCCATTGTTGATGTGACGTCTTATACTGAATTTTGTAACTAGCTCATCAAGACTTTAACTTGCTTAGCTAAATGAATTGTGGGGTTCAGTCCCTGAGCCCATTATGTGCCTCTGTAACCCTTTCCACTACCGCCCACAAGATGGGTATGGGGTGCATAATAAATGAACTAAACTAAACTAGCCTGTGTGTGTGTGAGAGATTGTATATAAATGTATGTAAAAGCAGGCAAGGTTTACACAATTTACTAGACCTAACTAGAAGCAGTTGAAGTGTAATACAGAAATACTGCAGCAATAATAAAAATAATAATAATAATAATAATAATAATAATAATAATAATAATAATACAGTAAATATAAAGAGGAGCTTAAGGAGTATATATGAGCCAAGAGAGAAGTATTCCATAGAGGAAATGTGGTCACAGTGGTGAGTGTGTGTGTGTGTGTGTGTGTGTGGGGGGGGGGGGTCTTCCCAAAACTGGGTGAGCGTCACATACGGAGTATTCTTACCTAACCTGAAGTGTACGAAACTAGTCAACTGGCCTAACATGTCGCAACATGGGGATTTAGACGATGTTGTCTATGGCGGGCACATATGTGTGTGCTTTATGTACGAGGTTACTGACTTATCCTGGTGGTTGGTGGTCAATAACTAGGAGATGAAGACCCAGAGTGAAGGGGCGACTGGCTTATTGTCTGTGTACTCACCTATTTGTACTCACCTATTTGTGCTTGCAGGATCGAGCATTGACTCTTGGATCCCGCCTTTCCAGCCATCGGTTGTTTACAGCAATGACTCCTGTCCCATTTCCCTATCATACCTAGTTTTAAAAGTATGAATAGTATTTGCTTCCACAATCTGTTCCCAAGTGCATTCCATGTTTCCACAACTCTCACGCTAAAAGAAAACTTCCTAACCTCTCTGTAACTCATCTGAGTTTCCAGTTTCCACCCATGTCCCCTCGTTCTGTTATTATTACGTGTGAACATTTCATCTATTTGTGTGTGTGTGTGTGTGTGTGTGTGTGTGTGTGTGTGTGTGTGTGTGTGTGTGTGTGTGTGTGCGTGCGTGCGTGCGTGCGCGCGCGCGTGTGCGCGTGCGTGCATGTGTGCGTGAGTGTGTGTGTGCGTGAGTGTGTGTGTGCGTGAGTGTGTGTGTGCGTGAGTGTGTGTGTGCGTGAGTGTGTGTGTGCGTGAGTGTGTGTGTGCGTGAGTGTGTGTGTGCGTGAGTGTGTGTGTGCGTGCGTGAGTGTGTGTGTGTGTGCGTGAGTGTGTGTGTGTGTGCGTGTGTGTGTGTGTGTGTGTGTGTGTGTGTGTGTGTGTGTGTGTGTGTGTGTGTGTGTGTGTGTATTCACCTAGTTGTGCTTGTGGGGGTTGAACTCTGGTTCTTTGGTCCCGCCTGTGTGCCTGTGTCAGAGTAGTTAGCAAATGGAATACGTTACGCAGTGATGTGATGGAGGCTGACTCCATACACATCTGCAAATGTTGATAGATATGACATCCAGTAGACTCGGGAACCTTAACACCGGTCGATAGAAACATGGGAGGCATAACCCGAGAGCTTAAGCTCGATCCCCGCACCGACCTCAGCACCTAACGGCGCCAAAGAAGATAATTAGTGACAGGAGAAATGACAGAAACATTAAACAAAGTGAACCCGGGATGGCATTCTCTAGACGGGAGGCTGACTGCAGGAAGGCCGGGGACCAAAAGCTGAAGCTCGACTCAGCAAGTACAACTAGACGTGTAAAGAGACACGCACCCACACACTCTCTCTTCTTGTCAACTCCAGACTTTCTTGAGTGAGTAACGTGTTTAGTGCTCACACCCCGAGTGCCACTAGTGAAAGTTTGAGTGTGGCACAGCTTTAATGACTAAATGTATACGTGTGTGTGTGTGTGTGTGTGTGTGTGTGTGTGTGTGTGTGTGTGTGTGTGTGTGTGTGTGATGTATTATATATATTATTGCCTCTCGTTAGTAGTCGAAAGTTTACACACTAAGATAATTGCCTTTTCAGAGGAATTTCATCTCTGGATCTCCCCCTGCAGCGCTGCGGGCGACCAGCTGGTCCTTGTCAATAAAGATCAGCTGATTCGTGGTGCCGGTAATCAACTGTAAAGATTTACAGCAGTCAGCTGTATGGCATAATAATCAGACCATCTATGTAAACAACAGTCAGCTGATTTACGTTAACGATAATCTGCTGGTCATTTGGAATCGTCCAGTAACTTGTATATTTATGCGATATATCAGAAATTAAAACACGTTTTTTTAAATTCAAAAATATTGACTCTAATATATTCACTCAAAATGTCCTATACTACGTCAAGGAAAAGTAGATACCTCCAGCCGTAGTAACTATAGATACTGTCAGGGATAAGAGGCTGAGTAGTGCACTCTGTTGAATGGTTTCGTTAACACGTGGTCAACATGGTGGTGAATGGCTTGATTATTATTGTTATTGTTGTAAACACAGCGGGATATTTCCCGCCAAACTTAACAAAATTTGGCGCGCATCACCACGTGTTTATCCCAGCTGTCGTTATCAGCTGTTTAGTGTTATTGTTTGTCAGCTGATTAGTGGAGCAGTTGATCTGTTGGTTGTTGACGTATCTGTTGGTTGTTGTAGTGACGTATCTGTTTGCTGTTATAGTGACGTATCTGTTGATGCTGGTTGCCGTTAATACTGGACTTGTTGCAGTGATTCAGATGGTAGTTGAGCAAAACATTAGACACGTTGAGTCGTTTATTCCCTCAGAATATGTTAATATATATTAACAGAATATGTTAATATATCAGCCAGTGAACGTGTCCACACGCGCGCGTTAGTGAACACGACACCAAGGGTGAGATCTGTGAGTCTGCCACGAATCTTCTCTATTTTCTTATGTTATTTTTCATTTGAGAAAATTTGTGCCAAGAGTCATTGACTTACAATAACGTGTGAGTGTGTATACTCACCTAGTTGTGCTTGCGGGGGTTGAGCTCTGGCTCTTTGGTCCCGCCTCTCAACCGTCAATCAACAGGTGTACAGGTTCCTGAGCCTACTGGGGTCTATGATATCTACACTTGAAACTGTGCATGGAGTCAGCCTCCACCACATCACTTCCTAATACATTCCATTTGTCAACCACTCTGACACTAAAAAAGTTCTTTCTAATATCTCTGTGGCTCATTTGGACACTCAGTTTCCAAACACTCTGTGTGTTAATAATTGTATGTAATGTTGTATTAACATTAGTATATTTTGGTAGCAGTCTTTCCTGTAGACATATATTATTAAATATGACCGAAAAAGTAAGATTAATAATTCTAACACGAATTTTCTCAATCTTTCGTACATTATGCTTCACTGTTGGAGGTAAATCAAAAATCACTTCTCCAAAATTCATTTTTATTTCTAGTCTGACGCGACACGGGCGCGTTTCGTAAAACTTATTACATTTTCAAAGACTTCACAAATACACAACTGATTAGAGCTTGCGTTTCCCTGATTTTATATCTACATTTGAGTGAGGTGGGAAGGGTGATGTGGCATTACATTTGAGTGAGGTGGGAAGGATGATGTGGCATTAACACAAGACAGAACACTAGAGGATATTAATAGGGTATTAAAAGTATCAACACAAGACAGAACAGAAACAATGGGTATTGAATAGAAGTGTTTGTAGAAAGCCTATTGGTCCATATTTCTTGATGCTTCTATATTGGAGCGGAGTCTTGAGTTTTGGAGAAGTGATTTTTGATTTACCTCCAACAGTGAAGCATAATGTACGAAAGATTGAGAAAATTCGTGTTAGAATTATTAATCTTACTTTTTCGGTCATATTTAATAATAAATGTTGTATTAATGTATTATTTATAGATGGCGAGCAGGAGGAGGTTATAGTTATATAGATAACGAGACAAATGTATATAGGCTTCCCCTTACCAATAACGTGGTCCGCTCCCTTGGTCCTGCGCCGTGTCGGAGGCAGTAAGAGAGAATAACAGAGAACTGGCAAATACCGAGACACCGAGGAGGAGAGACTTAAATAAATATCATCCGCCAGACCGCCAGTGTGGCAGTGTCGTTAAATCTGCAGACACCCAGTTTAGTGTGAGGTCCGCTACTTCCTTCATGCCTCGCTAATTCCCTGCGGTGACTGTTACTTTCTGTGACTGGAGGCGACGGTAACGGTGCTGAGCCCTTCTGCTGCTACGGTGAGGGACCTGAGCCCTTCTGCTGCTACTGTGAGGGACCTGAGCCCTGCTGCTGCTACGGTGAGGGTCCTGAGCCCTTCTGCTGCTACGATGAGGGCTCCTGAGCCCTTCTGCTGCTACGGTGAGGGTCCTGAGCCCTTCTGCTGCTACGGTGAGGGACCTGAGCCCTGCTGCTGCTACGGTGAGGGCTCCTGAGCCCTTCTGCTGCTACGGTGAGGGCTCCTGAGCCCTTCTGCTGCTACGGTGAGGGTCCTGAGCCCTGCTGCTGCTACGGTGAGGGACCTGAGCCCTGCTGCTGCTACGGTGAGGGTCCTGAGCCCTTCTGCTGCTACGGTGAGGGCTCCTGAGCCCTTCTGCTGCTACGGTGAGGGCTCCTGAGCCCTTCTGCTGCTACGGTGAGGGCTCCTGAGCCCTTCTGCTGCTACGGTGAGGGCTCCTGAGCCCTTCTGCTGCTACGGTGAGGGCTCCTGAGCCCTTCTGCTGCTACGGTGAGGGCTCCTGAGCCCTTCTGCTGCTACGGTGAGGGCTCCTGAGCCCTTTTGCTGCTACGGTGAGGGCTCCTGAGCCCTTCTGCTGCTACGGTGAGGGCTCCTGAGCCCTTCTGCTGCTACGGTGAGGGCTCCTGAGCCCTTCTGCTGCTACGGTGAGGGTCCTGAGCCCTTCTGCTGCTACGGTGAGGGACCTGAGCCCTTCTGCTGCTACGGTGAAGGACCTGAGCCCTTCTGCTGCTACGGTGAGGGTCCTGAGCCCTTCTGCTGCTACGGTGAGGGACCTGAGCCCTTCTGCTGCTACGGTGAAGGACCTGAGCCCTTCTGCTGCTACGGTGAGGGACCTGAGCCCTTCTGCTGCTACGGTGAGGGACCTGAGCCCTTCTGCTGCTACGGTGAGGGACCTGAGCCCTTCTGCTGCTACGGTGAGGGTCCTGAGCCCTTCTGCTGCTACGGTGAGGGACCTGAGCCCTTCTGCTGCTACGGTGAGGGACCTGAGCCCTTCTGAGGTAGAGACCACGGCAAGTTGAGTCACGGTGATAGTGGTGAGGGGGGGGGAGAAAGTTGACAGTGAAAGCCTGTCAAGTTGAAGGCAAGAACCGTAATGATTATAGAAGACCTAGCAGTGATGTGGCGTGGGAGTTACTGTGAGCGGCAGACCTGCCAGTAGAATAGCGGTCTGAGTACTGGTGTGCTGTGGGTGTAGGGGTGTAGGGGGTGTTGTGGGTGTAGGGGGGGTGTTGTGGGTGTAGGGGGGGGTTGTGGGTGTAGAGGGGGTGTTGTGGGTGTAGGGGATGAGGGTGTTGTGGGTGTAGGGGGGAGGGTGTTGTGGGTGTAGGGGGGAGGGTGTTGTGGGTGTAGGGTGTAGGGGCTTCCAATTACAGAACACAATAAAGTAGCTGTCACGACTGCAACAAAAATGACGGTTGGATAACCAGGACCTTCCAAACAAGGGACGCCATACCAGTGCTACTTTTCCAAGACACTGATGCTCTCTAGGGTGGAGTATTGTTGCTCTCTAACAGCCCCATTCAAACCTGGAGACATTACTGACCTGGAGAGTGTGCAGAAATCCTTTACTGCTAGAATCCACTCTAGAAGTCAATTTAAGTATTGGGACCGATTCAAAGTTCTTAACCTGTATTCCCTTGAGCGCAGGCGGGAGAGATACATAATAATTTACAGGTGGAAAATATTAGAGGGGCTGGTCCCAAACCTGCACACAGAAATAACACCACATGAGACCAGAAGACATGGCAGGATGTGCAGAATACCCCCATTGAAGAGCAGAGGTGCAACAGGTACTCAGAGAGAGAACTATCAACATCAGAGGCCCGAGACTGTTCAACACGCTTCCACTACACATAAGGGGCATAACTGGCCGACCCCTCACAGTGTTCAAGACAGAACTGGATAAACACCTCCAAAGGATACCTGATCAACCAGGCTGTGATTCATACGTCAGGCTGCGAGTAGCCGCGTCTAACAGCCTGGTTGATCAGTCCAGCAACCAGCAGGCCTGGTTAGAGACCGGGTGTTATAACAAATGGTGGGCTTGCTATGGGGAAACTAGTGCTATTCAGGGGTAAGGTCAGTCAGAATAAAGATGTATCTATTTGGGGAGATCAGTAAAGCCCGGCCCCCATGGAAACTAGAAGTAGTGCTGACTACTTGGCTACACAACAAGGTCAGTCTAGGGAATGATCAAGATCTCCTACACAGGAAGAACGATACTCTTATAATTCATGTACTTATTTATTAACCCCTTAACAGCCCCCCATATACATTCACACCAATAACAATAATAATAATAACTTTACCACACTACCTTACGTTAAAAGCCTTGGTCCACATAAGCAGGATACAAGGTTTTACACTGAACACAAGCTAGGGTAAAGCTCTACTATTGAATTACTTGAAGTTAGAGTCAGCTTAGGGTAGGGGGACCACGTGGTTCCAATGGAACCCCCTTTAGAATAACTAGTAATATAAACTCTAAAAACACCTACTACACACAAAGTATACTACTCTACACATAGAACATGAGTATGCCAGAGATTGAATAATGTACTCAGTATATACTTAACTTGAACAAGACACAGAAATAAGGAAACGAAAAGGAGGGAGAGAAGGTTCCTTTCACCACAGCCAGCAACCAGAGAAGACCGCTCCCAGCGACCAGCTTAGGCCTCCCGCATGTGGTGGTGCCGGAAGGAGCCCAATTGATCGTGCAGCTAAGCACATTAAAAATCTTCCCCTATGCAACGTATTGTTACTTTACAAATGATTAAAGTATTAGTAAACATAGTTGGTGCCTATGTTATTATTTAATAATCAACCCCAAGCTCAGTCTTTAAATGCTCTTTGAGAAACAATAGTCTTACGTCTGGCAGGGAAGATACAAACAAGGACACATCGAGTTGCGTTTTGCTAATCTAACGTAGCTTATTTAGTTTAATTTTGACCTCTGGTTTCCATTGAAGAACACCGGGCCTCGAGGCCGTTGATACCCGAAAGCTGCACAAAGCTGGTAGTAGGTTATCCATATGATGTCAGTAGGCTTTGTACAGCTTAGGTAATTATTATGTTCGTAATTACCGCGACCTTGTTAGGTATCTCCCTGAACACCTTGAACACTCCTGAACACTCGTAACCCCTCCTCCCTCCTTCCCTCACAACCCCCTCCCCTCAACCCCCTCCCTCACAACCCCCTCCCTCACAACCCTTTCTGTTCCCTCCCTCACGACCCCCCCCCCCTGCCAGTCAAGCCACCTCGTCACTTGACTCATCACAGACAAAGTGGAGAAGAGTCCGTGACCTTGGCACACACCTACACTACTCTCCCGCCGCCTCTCCCACCACCACCACCACCACTACACACATCTCATATAACACTAACACACAACATGTTGCAAACACTGCAAATACAAAGTAGAAAACCTACAAGAGACTAAAAATCCTGCCGTGAAGCACAGCATGATGACATGTACACCAGCACCTGAGTGTGTTGCACAGTGTTGGGTGTGTTGGGGGTGAATGTTGCACAGTGTTGTGTACTCACCTAATTGTACTCACCTAATTGTGCTTGCGGGGGTTGAGCTTTGGCTCTTTGGTCCCGCCTCTCAACTGGTGTACAGATTCCTGAGCCTACTGGGCTCTATCATATCTACATTTGAAACTGTGTATGGAGTCAGCCTCCACCACATCACTTCCTAGTGCATTCCATTTATTAACTACTCTGACACTGAAAAAATTCTTTCTAACGTCTCTGTGGCTCATCTGGGTACCAAGTTTCCACCTGTGTCCCCTTGTTCGTGTCCCACCCGTGCTGAAGAGTTTGTCTTTGTCCACCCTGTCAATTCCCCTGAGAATTTTGTAGGTGGTTATCACGTCTCCCCTTACTCTTCTGTTTTCCAGGGATGTGAGGTTCAGCTCCTTTAGCCTTTCCTCGTAGCTCAATCCTCTCAGTTCCGGGACGAGCCTGGTGGCATACCGCTGAATCTTCTCTAACTTTGTCTTGTGTTTAACTAGGTATGGACTCCAGGCTGGAGCTGCATACTCCAGGATTGGTCTTACATAAGTGGTATACAGGGTTCTGAAAGATTCCTTACACAAGTTTCTGAAGGCAGTTCTTATGTTGGCCAGTCTAGCATATGCCGCTGATGATATTCTTTTGATGTGGGCCTCTGGGGACAGGTTCGGTGTGATATCAACCCCCAGATCCTTCTCTCTCTGTGTGTGTTGGGTGTGTTGCACAGTGTTCACGTGTCGACACCCCGTGTGTGAGAGTACACTAGACGACAGTCAGAGCTGTGTGGGAACAAGCTTAGCGGAGCTCCCCTCCCCACACACACACTCAGTGTCAGCAAGGCGGACAGTCCGCTATCATAATTAGTATATTCTGAATATCTAAACTGTTGTCATCCCTTGCACCTCACCATCTTCCTTACCTCCCCCCCCCCCACCACAAAGAAAATAAGAGAGAGAGAGGGTTGTTAGTGGCCGCCTGAGACCACCTAGTTGGGCTGGTAACTCTCCTCACTGTGGTGTCAGTCGTCGCCTCTGTTCCTCTCGACTGTTGCTACACGCGCCTTGCACATCTCTCCCTCACGCTGACAATTTCCTCTTGTCTGGGATTTACTCGACTGTTGCTGTGTGCTTCGTTTTAGATGTGTGTACTTGGTGCATATCCACCTTCTTGTGGTCTGCCTGTCTATTGTTGTGTCAATCTTGCATATCCATCTTTTTCTCCACCGACCTGTGTGATCGACGGAGGTGGTTGTGCTATCTTCTTGCAGTTGTGTCAGTTTAGCTGTGTGTCAGTAGGGGGCCGGGGCGTTTGTTCCACCAACCTGTCACCACTCGCGCGCACACGTCTCTATGTGGCGGTTTTGTCTTTTATGCTCGCTTACCCTGCCAGCCAGCCAGTACTGCCAGTGTAAGGACTGTGGTGTTCCCAGGGGAGTGAGCGTGACGCAGCGGCCCTACACTCCTGCCCTCCACGCACCTTCCCAGGATCAACGTCCTCGCGGCCCCTGTCTCTGGCCAGGCCTCCTGGTTGCTGGACTGGTCAACCAGGCTGTTGGACGCGGCTGCTCGCAGCCTGATGTATGAGTCACAGTCTGGTTGATCAGGTATCCTTTGGAGGTGTTTATCCAGTTCTCTCTTGAACACTGTGAGGGGTCGGCCAGTTATGCCCCTTATGTGTAGTGGAAGCGTGTTGAACAGTCTCGGGCCTCTGATGTTGATAGTTCTCTCTCAGAGTACCTGTTGCACCTCTGCTCTTCAACGGGGGTATTCTGCACATCCTGCCATGCCTCCTGGTCTCATGTGGTGTTATTTCTGTGTGCAGGTTTGGGACCAGCCCCTCTACTGTTTTCCACGTGTAAATTATCATGTATCTCTCCCGCCTGCACTCAAGGGAGTACAGATTTAGAACTTTTAATGTCCCAATAATTCAAATAGCCTATTGAGTGGATTCTAGTGGTAATCTATGCACACTCTCCAGGTCAGTAATTTACCCGGCTCTGAATAGGGCTGTTATTGTGCAACAATATTCCTAGAGCGTCCTGCGTCTTGAAAAGTATCATCATTGGTATGGCGTCTACTGAACCTGGAAGTAGATAGTCTGGAAGGTCATTGTTACCCAACCGTCATTTTTGTTGCAGTTGTGACGGCTACTTTATTGTGTTCTTTAAAGAGTAAGGTCTTCCGACACGAGTACACCCAGATCCTTTACATTGCTCGTCTCCCTCCTGCTACTGTCGCTACTACTGTTACTGTCACAACCACTGAAAGTACGAAAGTACGAAAAGTTAATGTAAAGAGAGATGGAGGTAGTTTTATTCCCGGACACTAGCGTAATCAGAAGTGGCCCCCAGTGATAAGTGGGTGTTGAGATCAATAGCTCTGAGGCCGGCGGGGAACTGTCATTATTTAGTTTTAATATTTCTTGTAAAACAAGTAACCACAGCTACTTAATATCCGGATTATTGACGATTACGCCGGCTTAACGGACCGTCTGCATAGAGTTGACCGAGGTAATCCTCCTTTCTAGATATTATCCTGATGGTGACCTGATTAGCGGTAATTATGGTGATTACCGGTACGAAATGTTTCTCTGCGTCATTGCCCCTTGGCTCACTGGGAACATGTAGGTAGATCACCTCACGCACTAATGTTCTGCGAATCGATAAACCAGAGACTAAAACATCTCTGGTAAGAGGAACAGTCCTGGTGAATAAGGTGTACTTTATTAAGCCTTCAATCAGCCCGTCCTCACACACTAGGCTGGTTAAAGCAGCGGCCGTCCTCCCCAGACGCATTCATCAATTTTAACATACGTGTATTAAACATTGGGTTGTTCTCATATATTAATATTATTATACATAAAAATTATATGTCTAGTTATGCGTAGGTTAGGTGTATATATTCTGTTGGCGATTATTTGTATTTGTAGCACGTGGGCGAAGCGTTTTACAGCGTTGTGGTTCGAACAGGAGTCGTCAGTGAAGCACTTGTTCCTGAAGTGTTCGAACGTCAGCAGTTGAGTCGTGTGTAAACCGTTTCATAAACAGTATGGGGGTTTAGCGGCTATATTAAATGTACTTTGGTCTTTACTGATGAGGACGGGCTCATAAGCAAAGGCTAAAGTCCATTCCATTCCATCCTCATAACCTCTACGAATCGCAGGGTTCACGCTGGGTTTCGTAGGGTTCAATGTATCGAAGCAGCCAGTCCTCGTATACAAAGATCCAAGCTCATTAGTCCAGCCAGTCCGCAGGCCGTCCTCCAAACAAAAACCCAAAAGTGATTCCATGCCACCCCCCCCCCCTGTTAGTAAAAAATGCTGTAAATGCTTCACCCACGTACTACAAATACAAATAATCGCCAACAGAACCTAAACACCTAACCTAACCTATGCCTAAATGTGAACAATATGCTAATATATAATAATAATCATTTATATTTGCGAAAATTCCTGTTGTGAATGAACAGCATGTTAAAATTAATGAATGTGTCTTTGGGGTCGAGCGCTGGATGGAATGGACTTGGTTGTACTGGGAGGGGGAGGGGCCTCGGCACGTCTGGAAGTATAAGCAGTGCAGGTCTCAAGGTCTTCAGCTGTGTACAAGACTACCAATGTCGCACTAAGATCATGCGGCCATGTACAACATGCAGAATAGAATGAGGATATTAATTCCAGACGTCAGCAACAGTGTGTGTGTGTGTGTGTGTGTGTGTGTGTGTGTGTGTGTGTGTGTGTGTGTGTGTGTGTGTGTGTGTGTGTGTGTGTGTGTGTGTGTGTGTGTGGAGAGACGACCACCACAGCCACCTTAATCAGGCGCCAGTGGGAGGCCGTATCTTTCTTGCCAGTACAAACTGTCAGGCCAGGAGAAAAGTCTGAATGCTAGGCTCAGATAGAATTGATTTACCTTCAGGAAGGAAACAGGTAGACATTTGTATGACAGCGTAACTGGCAATAATGGAGTTGTAATACTTTTATGAGAACTGGGGAGGGGGGGGGGGGTTGCTGTTGTTGTTGTTGTTGTTCTCTCATGTATAATTTGTAAACTACTACTGATATGGGTGTTGACTTCCCGGCTCTTCGTGTATTTATATTATTGTTTATTAATTTTACCTGTAAGTCTACGCGAGAAGTGAATACAACATCTTCACCTCAAACATGTTTATACTAAACCCACCAACACTGGCATGTGTATGACACAGGGAATACCCAGATAGGTATAAGACTAGTGTGGTAAACTCGTATACATAAAGAGCTCTTCCAGTTCTGACTGGCGTGACACACAATTGGACACAAGCTTTCAAGTATTAACTACTGAGTTTTGGTTAAGTAGATCATTTAGTCTTCAACTTTTATCTACAGATATTAGTCGGGCAGTTAATCAATTATATTTATGGTGTGGGAGTGATTAAATTGAGATGGACTGTAGTTGGTGTGTTAGGCTATAGTATATGTGGTGGTACAGTTGTGGTCGCTTTCCAGTTGGTCTCCTGTAGCTTAGGAGCTACACAACATTTCCTGTTTGCTCTCCTGACTCACTCTTCCGACACTACCAGCTGTGGTCTGGCACATTTTGACGTCAAAATTCCCAACGGAAAACATAACGTTTTAGGAAGTAGAACAACTCTCAGAACCCCATCAAGCAGATGTTCTGTAACTCACAGCGCCTCACAAACACGCATTTTCAGTGCGTGGGTAGCTCGGTTAGGTTAGGCTCTGGTGTTGTACACCATTTTCTGTCCGTTGTGGCAACTGGAGAGGATGGGGTGACCTGTGGCAAGTGACCACAGGTGACAACTCTCGCAGTCCTCAGCACTCCACTTGTAAACTCTGCCGGCAGGAAGCGGGTCCTCATGTCCCACGTTACACAACTGTATATACAGTCATTATAGACCCTCCATACCTGCTGGTGTGACACACCTGCACCAGGATACAACAAGCATTTAGAAACTCCTTACGAACCGGTACATCTTTTCTCAATCTTTGGCGGCTTTGTTTACATTTATTAAAGAGTTTACCGGCATGGAAACTTCCCGAGCCCATGTTCTTATTGTTATGGCGAGGCTCCTGGTGCCTCGGAGCTCATGAACGGTGTAATAAACAAAGCCGCCAGAGACTGGTAAAGATGTACAGGGTCTTAAGAAGTTGTGTAACTAATTAATGAGTCGTGGAGGTGTGTAATTACTTTACCAACTCCCGTGTTCTGGAGGATATCCTGACGGTGCCTCCACAGTGTGCTCCTGCCATACAGAAATGATTATGTTCCTGAGTATGTTTATGTTAATGTGGTTGTGGGGCTGATGTGTTGAGCCTGGGTAGTGCGGGGTTGGGATGTGTGTTGAGTCCTCGGGAGGGGTGACATGGAGGGGGTTGGGGGTGTCTGTGGGGTTGGCGGGTGTCTGTGGTGGTGGGTCAGGCGCTGAGGGAAGAGGGTAGGTGTGGAGGTGATTCTTTTATCACCTCCATGGTAACTCATGCCTCTTAGTTCTGGAACTAGTCTAGTGGCATACCTCTGAACTTTTTCCAGCTTCGTCTTGTGCTTGACAAGGTACGGGCTCCATGCTGGGGGCCGCATGCTCCAGGATTGGTCTTACATATGTCGCATACAAGGTTCTGAATGAATCCTTGCACAGGTTCCTGAAGACGGAACCTGCACACCTGTTGATTGACGGTTGAGAGGCGGGACCAAAGAGCCAGAGCTCAACCCCCGCAAGCACAATTGAGTACGTACAATTAGGTGAGTAGTCCTGATGTTAGCCAGCCTCGCATACTCCGTAGATGTTATTCTTTTGATGTAGGCTTCAGGAGACAGGTTTGGCGTGATATTCTAGATCTTTCTCTCTGTCTGTTTCATGAAAGACTTCATCTCCCATTCGGTATCCTATGTCTGGCCTCCTGTTTCCACCGCCTAGTTTCATTACCTTACAGTTACTTGGGTTGAACTTTAGTAGCCATTTGTTGGACCCTTCCTTCAGTTTGTCTAGGTCATCTTGTAGCCTCATACTGTCTTCCTCAGTTGTAATCTTCCTCATAATTTTTGCATCGTCAGCAAACAATGAGATGAACGAGTCTATTTCCTCTGGGAGATCATTGTATTCGTGTGCTTGCGTGCGTGCGTGCGTGTGTGCGCGGGCGTGCTTGCGTGCGGCGCGGCGTGTTCCCTTCTCAGCGCTACTCACCCAAGGGTATCGCAGTCAAACACAGAGGTCACTCACAAAGTCTTCTCCTGTGAGGAGTGGAATAAAGGCCAGGAGTTCTTAGTGCAGTCTCTTCTCACAAAGGTGCTCTTGGGGCACACAGGCTCCCTTGCCTGGCCGCCACAACGCTCTCCACACAAGCACGGGCGCCAATCTGGTGAGCTTTCCTTTACCCAGCAGATACTGGTGGAGGGGACTAGGCTACACACACACTACACACTAGGCTACACACACACTACACACTAGGCTACACACACACTACACACTAGGCTACTCTTCTCGCTGGCTGCTGCTTCTTTC
This sequence comes from Procambarus clarkii, assembly GCF_040958095.1. Taxonomy (NCBI): domain Eukaryota; kingdom Metazoa; phylum Arthropoda; class Malacostraca; order Decapoda; family Cambaridae; genus Procambarus; species Procambarus clarkii. The sequence continues at coordinate 45,564,548 of NC_091150.1, read as the reverse complement.
CCACACTGCGGAAAGAAGTCATTTCACAGTGACTGTCGTCTCCACGGTGTAAAATGTGAACATTCGTTTCACTACCTTAGGCAAGTGAACAGAGGATAACATCAAACACCACCATAAAATTATATAAACATTTTAATAACTAACAACAAATTTAGGGCCAGTAAATGAATGAAAGGTTCAATGTTGGCAACACTCATCTTCGTCCAGCAATAGTTTTAATGGTCAAAACTACGCTACTCTATTTTTTTTCAAACAGTTGTCATGTTGTTTAGAGTTAATCATACAGTCTTCTGAAAATGTATGTATATAAATGTATACCCGCATAGCAACTCCACGCATCTAAAACAAGCTAAGCCACAGTTATACGTATATTATTAAGAATGACCTAGCACACAGGGAAGCGGCTTATGATCTAACTTAAGAGGCAGTTATCCTGCCTCTCCAGCTCGCGGAGTCTGCTGGCGCTGCTAGTCCGGCCCTCCTCGGACAGCTTAGAAGAGGAACTTTCAATTTACGTTTTTCATAACGTTTTGAAACTTTATGAGAATTTCCTGCCCACCTAACCTATCAGATGACCCTTAACTTACTGTTTTTGAAAAAAAAAATCTCAAATTTATTTTCAATTTATTTTAATTTTCAAATTATGTCCATATTCGGCCATACGGGCAAACGGCCAAAAGCGACGTTCTTTTTAAGAGGACAGGTTGTCCACCAGTCTCGTGTTCCGTCCGTTCCTCTCGCATCCCCTCTCGTTGGTGGCGCAATGGTCGACTGTCTTGTCCTTTTCCAGCAGGAATTATTTGGCTGCACACATTAGTTACATCACTCCACAGTCATTGACGGTCCCCTTCAATGACTGTGGAGTCATTGAAGGTTAGGCGCCTGGCAGCTGGGTGGACAGCGCTTCCGATTCGTTGTCCTGAGGTTCTTGGTTCGATCCCCGGTGGAGGCGGAAACAAATGGGTAAAATGTTTTTTTTCACCCTGATGCCCCTGTTACCTAGCTTCCTGCCTTCCCAGTTTACCAGAGGACCCTCAACTTGCTGTTTTGAAACAAAAAAATCCAAAAATTATTTTAAATTATTTTTCATTTTCAAATTACGTCCAATTTCGACCATACGAGCAACCGGCCAAATTCAGACATAATTTGTACGAGGACAAGTTTTACGGAAATTTCGGCGTCACCTTTTCCAAGCATCTCTTGACGGTGGTAACCCTCTGGTCAGACCTGGGTGACCCGCCATCTTTGTCCCAAAGCCTGCCTCCCCACCCCCCCACCCTCTCATCCCGCCACCAAACTTGAAACTAAAATATTTTAAAATTTAGGCTTCTTGTCTTCATCTAAGCTTAATTAAATCTAACTAGCTTACTTTTATTGTATGTAGAGGTAGGAGTGTGACGAGAGGTGGGAGGTGTGTGTAAAGCGTCCGTACACACAACACAAGACTCACCATGCATGGTAAATGTGTACTTTGTTGAATAATTGAACTATAATTGTGTGTTGGGCAGAGGTAAAGGGGCGGGTGGCGGCGAGGCTTCCCTACTGTCACGTACCCTGGGTGTGGGGCGTCGGTCTGCCTCACGTACCCTGGGTGTGGGGCGTCGGCCTGCCTCGCGTACCCTGGGTGTGGGGCGTCGACCTGCCTCGCGTACCCTGGGTGTGGGGCGTCGGCCTGCCTCACGTACCCTGGGTGTGGGGCGTCGGCCTGCCTCACATACCCTGGGAGTGGGGTGTCGGCCTGCCTCACGTACCCTGGGTGTGGGGCGTCGGCCTGCCTCACGTACCCTGGGTGTGGGGCGTCGGCCTGCCTCGCGTACCCTGGGTGTGGGGCGTCGGCCTGCCTCGCGTACCCTGGGTGTGGGGCGTCGGCCTGCCTCACGTACCCTGGGTGTGGGGCGTCGGCCTGCCTCACGTACCCTGGGTGTGGGGCGTCGGCCTGCCTCGCGTACCCTGGGTGTGGGGCGTCGGCCTGCCTCACGTACCCTGGGTGTGGGGCGTCGGCCTGCCTCACGTACCCTGGGTGTGGGGCGTCGGCCTGCCTCACGTACCCTCTACCAGGACATGCTCGTGCGCCGCTGCTATCCATCTCTCTACACACACATAATGAGTGCGTATGTTGGCCAAATTGGTCAATTGAGGTTAAAATTCTCATGTATTTGACCCCTGGCTTCTCGAGGGATCAAAGCAGCGTGTCCATTACCAGCAACATGAATAACGTTATGCATGACAAGTCACTGTTTAATTATAGTCATTCACCAAGACGCTCTCGTGTGGCAGTCTCTCCTTAAGTGTGGAGGGAGGCGGCGTTCAGGAGAGGTCACCCGAGGTCCCGCCCGTCGTCTCTTCCATGGTCCCGTCCGTGGTCCCGTCCGTGGTCCCGCCCGTGGTCCCGCCCGTGGTCCCGCCCGTGGTCCCGTCCGTGGTCCCGTCCGTGGT